>NC_134800.1:58083723-58088723 GCF_046742065.1 Oratosquilla oratoria
GTAAAAAAAATTATGTTACTAGGTACGCGCGAAAGGTTACTGATACCTCGCCTTATTGCATTTTATTTGTTCTTATTCTTATTTAACTATGTTCTTTGCAATGGAACAAAGAAATTGCATAATTTCTTTTGAGGTGTGTTCAACTCGAGCGGTTATCGTTGTTGCATGTTGTAAGCATGGATTTTCCTCAGTAAAATAATTTGCCAGTTATATACGATGTTTTTGGAAATTTACAGGAGTTGGTGAAGAGAATTATTAACGTCATTAATCAAGCTTAACTTCTAGAGAGCAAACAAAGCATTTGATTCACTGGAAAGCCACACTACCATACCTGGCCCTTCGACTGGCCTCAGGCAATTTTATTTAGCTGATAGGAGTAGGAAGGATTCCATTCCTGGAGGTCGCCAAGCTGTTACGGGTCATGGGTGACAATTGTTTTTCTATCGTTGCTGCAGCCAAGCATTTTTATTCACTTGATCCCCTTCACCACTTCTTGCAGTGTTGTCGATTCAGCGGTCGAAAGCTATGGAACTGATGTGATGCCTGAATTATTATAATTATTATCTCATCGCACACTGACTGGCGCTGGTTGTATAACACATTGTAAATGTTGTAGGGTATTGAAAGTACCTTTTGGATAACATCTAAATAGGATATTGGTTTATTCGTTACACTATATAGACCGGATGCGTAACGAATATATTTGAGGATTCTTAATAGAAATAAGTTCCAATCGCACTATGGGAAGGATTTATTGTTTTTGGATATATCTAAACTACAAAAAAATGTTTTTGGTGTAATTTCTCATTACATTGAAGTATATACACCAGAGGGACCATAATCATAGTGAAATTTGTAAGAAAAAACCTGCTTAAAATTGGAATAGATATTTCAAATTATACCCAGAATTTAGGATTTATGAATAAATGCTCAAAATATTTTTGATGCCTAATGTTCTGTCTCAAACGCATTTGATCCTTATATGTTATTTCTAAGTAAAGGAAACCCCCTTTGTTCTAGAAAAGGCATTCAAACGATGGGATTAAAATGTAATTAGAAAAACATTCGGAAATTGACAAATTTTGTCCTGGCCTGATGTCTTCGTTCAGTAAAAGGCCTTATCATACTGGCCTTTTTTCCCTCCGACTGTTGGAGCAGATTTGCATCCCACAGTTTCCAGGAAGGAATCTGAAATACTGGATGAAAATAGTTTTCCTCCAGCATATCAGATGACATTTTATGTAAATTGTTGAGAAAACAAAATAGTCTGCCATTATAAGTTTACGACTTTTTTGACGTGGGTATTACCGCCGTTTTATCGGAGGTTGGAGGTAAAGAGCTCATTGTGACAACCCTTTAAAGGTACGGTTACGCTAGTCAACGGATGGGTTGGATTCAGGAGCCTAGGGATGGATTTCGTCCAGCGCTGGAGGATTTGGTTTAGAATCCAAGCCTAGGGACGCCCAACGCATTACCGTTGTAGTCCACACCTCGGAAGAGATCTGAGCGAAACTGAAGATATATGTTAAGAGTATTCATATTTATGGCATATTTAAACAAACACACACACACACACACACACACACACACACACACACACACACACACACACACACACACACACACACACACACACACACACACACACACACACACACACACACACACACACACACACACACACACACACACACACACACACACACACACACACACACACACACACACACACACACACATACATGTGTAATAAAACATCTTGGAAAATTAAATGAAAGGTGACCGAACGTTTCCGTCTATTTAAGACATTTTCAAAGGTGAAAATGTCTTAAATAGACGAAAACGTTCGGTCACCTTTCATTTTATTTTCCAAGCTGTTTTATTACACATTTTGTGAATCACGTGTTTTTGTGATTTATTCGCATACGTACACACACACACACACACACACACACACACACACACACACACACACACACACACACACACACACACACACACACACACACACACACACACATATATATATATATATATACATATACATATATGTATATTATATATATACGTATATATATATATACAACTTATTCAGTAATAATAGATAAAAATTCTAATAGTAAAAAATTATCTTGAATTAGAAAATATATTTTATGGAATATATATCGAGGCAATAATCAAATAGTCGATTGAATACTGCTGTATGTAAACATTGATCATTTCTCTTATGTGCGAAAACTCTTACCATTTGGTTGACATCTACACTTTTCGCCACGATGGAGTGGTATACTAAAGTTATCCATACTCCAACAGAAAAGAACCACAAGAGTCGCTTTGGGATGTGAGGCATCCCGACTATATTAAGAAATAATGATAATATAATCTCTCTCCCACTGAGTCAGCCCTTCAATTACCATTTTCTATTGATGACAAATATTTTCTGCCTGGTTCTCAATAATCTGTGAGTATTTACCTAGTTGTATTACCTAGTTGTATCTTACGGGAAGGGGAGCTACGCTCGTGCTGTCCCGTCTCTGTATCTCGCAGTAACTAAATTTTTCTTAAATTCGTGTATGGTTTTTGCACACATTATCATTTCGTCCAGTTTGTTCTACACACCCACCACTCTGCGGGAAGCTGTTCTTTTTCAGGTTTCTTCTATAACTGTCCTTTTTGAGTTTCTTTTCATGTCCTCTTGTAAACCTCGTATCCCAATTTAGTAAGTATTCTCTATCAAGGACTTCCATACCTCTATTCTATAGGTGGTCAACAAGTCCCCTCTTTTTCTTTTTTGTTACAGGGTCGGTAACTCTAGTGTTGACATGTGTGATTCACTATGGTCTTGGATCACGTGTTGGACTCGTGATCGACAGTTATTAACCTCCCGGATGAGAGCTCAGAGCTTGTACATGACCGATCAATGGGTAATACTGTGACCTTACACGCACACACACACCCAACTCCCCGCCCACGAGAGTTGGAGTAGCACCCCGCCAAAGACTATATACGAAAGACTGGAAGGCACGAAAAAGGTGTAAATAGCCTAACTGATTATTCATGAGTTTAGTTACTTCAACCAACGCTAGAGATCGCTGTGCTTTATTCGGAAAGAATTAGCGGGCTTTTTGGATCGTCTGCATGTTTACATTTCAGCCATATGTCACTTGGAACACATGGTTGGTTCAAACGGTCCAAAAGTTCTCATCCTGAATTCATGTACCATCGGTTTCCTAAAGAACCACAAAGGTAAGTGTATATTGTACTGCCAACATTAAGTATTATAGACATATAAGTGTCATTTTATTCATTAAGTAAAATTGTAAATCAACATTCTCTTCTTTTTTGATAGATGTTCAAAGTGGATACAAGTAACCGGTATATCGACATTAAGGAAGAAAACACCTACACAATTAAATAAAAGTCAAAGGATATGTAGCCATAATTTTTCTCAACGGCAATATGCATCATCAACCCGTTTGTGGCCCAATGCATACCCAGATCAAAACACAAACACCTTAGTTTGTAATAATAAAGATGAATTATTTACCTATTTGTTGAGGGTGTCTGTGAAATAACAATCACCTCCCGAGAGTCTTCTAGAAGTAACGCAGAATGATCTCCAAAGATGTCGATATAAGATGGGAGTTAGACGACTTGATCTGCAAAAATTACTCCAAATGCGTATGCAGTTGTTGCTGCAAGTGAAGTAATGATGCGCCCTACCATTGAATGCATCAACGTCAACGAGAACGTCCGTTATATCTATGTAAATACAAATACATTTACTGAATGATGTTATACAATCTGTCAAGATAATAATTATAATAATAACAATAAAAGGACGTGTGCTCGTGTAAGCTCAAATACCCACCTAGGATGGGCTTGATCTCCGAAAACCAGGAAAAAATGTGTTTATGAGATTTGTTTTTAGCATCAGGCTAGTGGATCCACACACACACACCCACACCTCACCCACCCACCCGCCCATTCAAGCTCGATTCACTCACGCAGGCATCTGCAGGCTTTGATGACAATACTTAATGTGATGTTAGCTGTCACTACGGCTGTGGCCATGATGATACTACAGGTCCTGGTGTCGATATTGGTGATACAACGGCGTTGACAACGTTGGTAGTGATAGGGTTGTGATAGCGGTGATAGGGGAGGGCACGAAGGGAAAGTGCTAGGAACTGTGAAAGCGACAGGGGTGGTGGGAACTCGTACATGCTTAACCATCTCAGTCCAGTCAGTGGGGAATCATTCAGTGTTAAACATGTCAGGATACAAATAAAAAATTTCAGGACAAAATAAATTAATCAAAATAGCTGCGGCTTCATTTCTTCACCTATTAACTAAGTTATAGATATGTCTGTCAATTAGCATTGCAATAAGATATCGCGGAAAATAAAAATATTATCCTTCAGTGCTGCCCATCTTTTGATAGATAAGGACATACTGAGAGAACGTTGCAGAGGTTATGTGAGTATCGCTGTACCGACGTCTCACATAATTTATGAATTTCGCTTTAGATGAGGGTGGGGGTGTAATATAACATAAAGCTGTAATATAAATGAATATCTATTATGGAGGAAGCTTGGGAGGAGCAGCGATTGACTTTGTGGAAAAGATGGAAAAAAAATTCTTGGGAGCGAGACGATCAGCTGTGGATGACTCAAGGGATCGGGGGAAGAATATGATTATCAAGGTGATGTGTGTTAAATCCCCCTCTACCGTGCCATTTTTACTACCAGGGATATAAACTATAGAACACATAGAGCACGAAGTACTTTGACTTTGTTGTCGTCTCCCTTTTCCTATAACACATTCTCATCAAAGTTTGGACTGGCAAACCCATTTATATGATCTACCAAATTACGATGAGTTACAATGATATCGAAGAGGGTGGTTGCAGGTAAACAGAAAATAATAAAGTAGTAAACAAAGGGGCAAATATAGCAGACATGATGTCATATCGCTTAGGTGTTCGTCCATGTGAGCAG
>NC_134800.1:58096223-58101223 GCF_046742065.1 Oratosquilla oratoria
TATACCGCCCTCCACAGTTCTCCGTGTCCTGGCTCGTTGTCAAGTCCTTTCCAACTCTGCAATTCTCCTTTCCCTCAGTCTCTCACCTATTTCTATTTGATTACCCCATCCAGGAGTCATATATTCGCGTTCATTAAATTTCTTCCCACTGTGGATCTGGGGACTTGTGCTGGTCCGGTCTTTTTGGAGTTCGCCCTGGTGGCTTAAAGATTTGTGGATCGAAGTTTCGCCTGCAGATCGGGTGTGTTCACAACGACTGCAAGAAGTTGACATAATTCTACGTCTTCAAATGAAATGCAATGAAATAGAACAAACCAGAATAGGATAGAAAAATATAACAAAATAGTCTAGATTAAAATAGAACACAATAAAATGGGACAAAATATATACCAAAAAATGAAATAGAATACAATAAAATAGGATCAAATATATACTAAAAAATTAAATAGAATACAATAAAATCTAACGAAATAAACTTATGATAAAATAGCAAAGTCGCATCAGAATGAATATGAAAAAATATTGACCAAGTTGAAACTAAACTAAAAGTAAAAAAAAAACAAAAAAAAAAAAAAAACAGAGATATAGAATAAAATAAGATAAAAACGAAATGAAATAAAGAATAGTTTTAATTCACCAATTCAGTTCATTCCCAGGTTGGTCTAGCTCTACTTTTCGTTCGGGAACAAAAGCGCCATTGTGCTTTGGCCCTTTTAAGTCTTTCAAATCGACGACAAACTAAGTAGGCTTTGGTCTGGCTAACGCTATGCGATTTCGTTTAGCTGTAGGGTGACCCAGTCTAAGGGAAGGAAGGTCCTTAATCTTGTTCAAGGCCCTTCAAGGTCCTATCAGCAGCTTCTCAGTTCCCAAACGTCCCTAACTCACCTTTCTGTTGAGCTCTCAGTTCTTGTGGATGAAGAAATGCTCTCTTTTTTTTCTTTATTGATATTCCCTGCTGCTACGTCTCATTTCTTCTCATAATGATTATGTACACTGTCAAGTAAGGAACAAACAACTACGCGGAAAATATAGAATTTTGGATCATGCCTTTCGACCCCCCACCCAACCTCCACCCTACCCTTAACTTGATGCAACCGTTTCCAATCCACCCGTAACTACAAAACCACTTCTAAAGTTTTTATCTGTCTACTTTCATGTTTCTTGTCTGATATATTATCAACTCTAAAACAACCCTCCATTCCACTTAATAAATTTTCATAGTTCTCTGAGATATCCCCTCTCCTCCCATCTTCTGAAGTTTCTCTTACCTGCCAAAAGACTTAATATCTTTTTTCTTCTCCTCCTGCCTTGGTAACTGCCGCAGTAACTTCTTAATTACTTTCCTCCTCCACCACCACGTCCTCGCCCTCCTTCCCTGCCTAATAGGCTCTCCAAGAGAGCGCCCCTCACTTCCCCCTCCCCTCCTTCTCACTGTCCAACTTCTTTGTACCCCCTCCCCTTTGAGCCCCACCAGTAGTGTTTCATAAGACTTCGCCCTATTCTCCCTTTTTCTTCCGCTGTTCGCCGGAAGTTCCATTTTACCAGGTCCTCCATATTGTGTAGACATTCCGTCGTATGTTCCCGACTTATTTCGTTGGGATATTCCACCATATCGTCGTTGGCTCGACGTTAAACACTTCACCAGTTCGTAACTGGGATACAAAAATGTCGATAGGTTAACGGACTTGTAAACTTGTAGCAGTCAACATGGTCGAGGCGCTTCATTTAATTAGTAAAATTCTTGCACCTCATTTTTCATTTTTAGTGAATATCTTGGCACGGGCAGAGTGACTTTTTATATTTCAGAAAGGGGAAAAAAAGAAGAAGAAGAAGAAGAAGAAAAAAAAAAGAAAAACACGGAAAGCAGTTCCGCTGACGTCGTTGATGTTTTCGTGGAAATTTGAACGCGGACCATTGCTGTCGGTGAAATCACATGCATCTACGACTATAATGGAATTCAATTAGTCAAGCCTTCACTCATGTATGACCTGGAACACCAAAAATGCTGATAATCAGCGCTTCTATCCTCGGAGAAATGTCTTGTCAAAGAGGTAATTATTTTTCTAATATTTAGCATCTCTTTATTGTTTTCTTTGTCCTACATATTATTCAAATTGTTATATAATTCGAAAGCGAGCTGGTGAAAATAGATGCATATACCAAAAGACTTTCCCATTTATAAAAGGTAAGCCAAGTCAATGTATATTCCTACACCACACCCTTCAAAAATCCATTCGTTTTATATCCCATCTTAGCGCCTAGTGGACGAAAGGCCAAAGGTAATGCAGCAAGGCACAGCACCTCCACAGCAAGGTCGAACACTCGGAGCTGATTTACTCTCCTCGCTTTTTAATACATGGCGACCCTCCTCATGCACTCAATAATGTTTTACGAATCATTTGAGAAAAAATAGAAATCTCATCTGGCCAAGTCATTTTCTCACCCATTTACAACAAATCTCCGTTTATTCTTCTCTTTTGCACTCTCACCTCCCTGCTCAACAGAGATTCCTCTAGCGTCCAATACCCCTTCACCCCGTTCATCTTGGTCTACCCTTAAGTTCCTTCCAACCACGACTGCTCGCCTTTCCTCATTCGTTCTTTTCATAGGCCCAAACCACCTTATATATTTTTTTCATCTCCCCTCTCTGCCAGATCTCTCTCCGCCTCCGTTCTCCACCTCACCTCCACATTTTTCGCTCCATCCATCCTCCTTACAACCTCCATGTTCCTTAAACACATCACATTAAATACATTTAGGTTTACCCTTTTTCTACTTTAAATCCCACCTTTCGCTCAATATACTGTCGTGGACACAATCACTCTATCTTTGTATTCTTCTTCACATACCCATTTCTCTTTTTTTTTTTCATTTCCAGACATTTATTTGCTTTCCTTATTCTACAATTCACCTTCACGTCCACTCTTCCATTCCGTGCTCCATGTGACCCCAAACATTTAAAGCTCTCCACTTCATCCATCTTCTCGCCCTTTAAACTCGCCTCCTACCCTCTACCCTCACTCCTTACTTTTGCTCACGCTTATATTCAGTTGTCGTCTCTCTTGTGCTCTCCCAAACTTCGCCATCAACAATGCCTCTTCACTCCTGGTATTCTCTCTCTTCCTCCACACTTTCAGCGCCTGTCTGACTTCTTTTTCTTCTATCTTAACTTCACCAATTTCTCTTCCACCAGATAACGATTTGACAATCCACTCCCCTTTCACTTGAACACATATATGTCCAGAACTTTTCCAATCCTCCTGTAGGGTACCACTACATATTCCGGTACTGCCCTTTCAACTACCCTCCCATCAGTCACCCAGATCCACGTATATTTGTACATTTATTTCCTTTTATATACAAATCTCATACATTTCTCTATTATCATTACTTCCTACCACCCCATACCTCCCTACTCCTATTCTAATATTAAGACTCCCAACACCATGACATTTGCATGCCTCTCTAAAACTCTCTACACATTTATCTAAGTAATCCCCCCAAAAGGCTTCCCTCTTTTCACTTTTCTCACAACCATAGTCATATGCACTCATGAAATGTCCATTTCTCCAAGCCCAGCTTCACCTTCGCAAGCGCTCTCCTCGAAAAAAATTCACTTCATCACGCACTTACCTTTCTCATCACTTATCAACAGTACTACTCCCTCCCTACCTCACCTTCTCGCCACTTCTGATACTTTACCCACCACGCTTCTAAACCTCATCTCACTCTCTCCTTAGATCAGGGGCTCTCAACTTTTTTCCCGTTACATACCCCGAGAGTCACCAGACCATCGACACGTACCTCCATGAACCTGAAACAAAATATAGAATAGTGATATATTAAGACTAGATATACAGTGGTACAGCAATGGATATCAAATGGTTCAAACTGTAATGACTTTATTCATCAGTTAGGCATTAACATAAAAAATAATGTACAATGTTTTCTTTCTGCAGATTTAGATGTTTGAGTTATATTTTGCCACTCAACTAAGTACCCTTGCAAACCGTTCCTTGAATCCCATGTTGAGAATTCCTGCATTAAAGTTTCGTTTCGCTGGTACATACTTCACAGACTGCCAGCCTCTTCCCCTTTACTCTTCCACACCACAACTACGTACATCTAATGACCCAGGCACTGGGATTCTGGTTAAAGTTCTCCTCACAGACACTCTTATGTCCTAACTTTTCGTAGGAGAAGAATAGAATGGGTTATCCGTAGTCTCCACACTCCATCCCATTTAAGGTATTATCACACTGGACTTCCACGGGCTTCACCAGCGCCGACAGTTAAGAGTTCGTTTGAGTAAAAACGACTTCGGTTACAATATGTTTTGATTTCGAAATCTCCAAATATCAAAGTATCTCTCCGTCATATATAGCAGAGTTAAATGATGAACTAAGAGATTGTAAACCTATACGAATATTAGACATAATGTTAGAATATTCTTAAAGAAGTCTAGATTTCTGTAAACGAAGCCGCATTCTAGTTATTCAAGTGGTGGTTGGAGGCAGGATGTGGGAGGAAAGATAGGCCAGTGTGATGACCCCTCTATTCGGCTCTAAATGGGGGTTAGAGAAGGTAAAGATAGTCATAGAAGTGGTAACGATTAGATAACGTGACAATATACAGGAGGTGCAGCAATAGTGTAAGAGCATGTGAAAATGGGAGTCTAAAATACGTAGATATTAAACAGTAAAGCGCAGGTATTTTCCACCACATCACCTACATCGCGGACAAACAGACCCTGCAGTCGAATGTACGTATCAAGGAAATCGAAATTTCTAAACGATAAACTGCATAATTTTTATGTATGATCTGACAAAAAAAAATAGTGATAGATTATTTTCTATAATAAAAAGAATCCGACTAGTGGCAATGCACACTTTTCATATAGGGGAATGAAAAATAAATTAATGACTATATCACAAAATTCTCGAAAGCCGGTAACGGCACCCATTGATTGACGTCATCAAGCGGGGAGGGAGTCATGATTG
>NC_134800.1:58106223-58108723 GCF_046742065.1 Oratosquilla oratoria
GGAGGAGGAAGACAAAGAAGAGGGGGAGAGAGAGGAGGAGGAAAAGGAGGGTAGGAGGAGGAGGAGGAGGAGGAGAAAAAAACAAGGGATGAATAAGAGGAGGGGGAAGACAAAGAAGAGTAGAAGGAGGAGGAAGAACAAAAAAAAGAAGAGGAGGGAGAGGAGGAGAAAGAGGAGGAGAATTATTCATGAATATGGTGTTTGTAAGTACTGAGAGGAGAACGAGAGGTAGGAGGAGGAGGGAGAGGAGGAGGAGGAGGAGAAGGAGGAGGAGGAGAAGGAGGAGGAGGAGGAGGAGAAGGAGGAGGAAGATCGTTAAGGAATATGGCGTCTGCAAGTACTATTTGGGAAATCAGGGAGGGGGAGAGGGACAGAGGGGAGAAATGGGGAAGAGGGAGAGGGGAGGAGGAGGAGGAGGGAGAGTGGGAAATGGGGAGAGTAGAACAGGTAGTAAAGAGAAGTTAAGAGGGGGAGACAGGGGGGGAGGGGGGATAGGAGAGAGAAGGTTCAAATCTCTTTTAAGTTTGATCCAATCTTGTTAGGACTTGAGCCCCCTGAGTATGAAGACGCTTCTTATCCTCCGAATCATCTTAAACTGAAACGAAATAGTCTCTCTCTCTCTCTCTCTCTCTCTCTCTCTCTCTCGGTGGCTCCCTCAGACGGAAGGGTCAAGGTTCCTCAAGGGTTGAGGAAGGAGGAGGACCCGAGGCGGAGGAGGAGTATCCCAGCAAGCGATCGAGATGTTGATTAGGAGGATCACGGTGAGGAGGGCCAGAGGAGGAGGAGGAGGAGGAGGAGGGGGAGGATGGGGACGAGTAGAAAGAGGAGGAGGAGGAGGAGGAGTAAAAAGGAGGAGGAGGAGTAGGAAGAAAACAAGGATAAGGAGGAGGAGGACAAGGAGTAAAAAGAGGAGGAAGAGGATGAGGAGTAGGAGGAAAACGAAGAGACGGAGGAGAAGGAAGAAGGAGGAGGACGAAGAGTATAAGTGGGAGAACGAGTAGGATAAAGAAAAGGAGGGAGAGGAGGAGGAGGAGGAGGAGGAGGAGGAGGAGTGCTGAGCGTCGCACTTCAAGGAGGAGGTTCCAGTCACTCCAGGAAGGTCGAGGACGTTTAAGACTTGACGGGAGGAGGAGGAGGAGGAGGAAGAGGACGGTGGGGCGAAGGATGAAGGAAGAGGATAGAGGGAGGGGGAAAAGGAGGAGGAACAGGAAGAGGAGGTGGAAAAGAAGAAGAGGAGGAGAAGGAGGAGGAAAAGGATGAAGAGGAGGAGGAGGAAAAAAGAAGAAGAGGAGGATAAGGGAGAGGAGAAGGAAGAGGAAAAAGAAGAAGAGGAGGAGGACGAGGAGTCAAAGTAAAATTCGATGCGACCGCAAGGTTATCCGGGTAACTTATAGACTAAAAAAAAAAAGAGTGTGGGGTGATGGCGAAGTAGAAAGAGAGAGAGAGAGAGAGAGAGAGAGAGAGAGAGAGAGAGAGAGAGAGAGAGAGAGAGAGAGAGAGAGAGAGAGAGAGAGAGAGAGAGAGAGAGAGAGAGAGAGAGAGAGAGAGAGAGAGAGAGAGAGAGAGAGAGAGAGAGAGAGAGAGAGAGAGAGAGAGAGAGAGAGAGAGAGAGAGAGAGAGGAAAGCTGGCAACTGATCCTGTATATTATTTTTCGGTTCTATTCCAGTATCACGCAAACATATTTTTCATTTCCATTTTATTTTTGTGTTTGTAAGATCTATTTTTTTCTATGGAATGATTAAGTTAGGTAAGATTAGGCGCTATTGGACAACGGAAGTTTCATGTTAAATATCCGTGCTTGCGCGATTCTGGAATTTTACCTATTTTTCTATAGATTTCCCTTTGGTGAGACGGCAAGATCGCCACTGTTTATGTGGCGCTGTTCGACATTTCTGTTTTTCGACAATCATTAATTACTGTGGCACTTCCTCGCTAAACATGTCGAAATGAATTTCCAATCCTTCCAGTTTCATCATCTCCCCTCAAGACAATAAAATCACTCTGCCTTAGCCATAAAATAATTCGTAAAGTATGCCACATATCTACCTCACAGAACCGGACAAGTGAACGCCACAGAAATCACCCGTTAATAAGACATATATGACATAACACATAAGACATTATAATATATAATATGATACATTATTTCAATATACATTGGTAATGCAATAGATATTATAAAATAATTCAAATTATGATGACATTCAAACTGAAACATGAACACCACAAGCCGTTCACAGTGATACTACACATGCAGGAATGAAGTTGTCGTTGCTTTACTGCAGAGAACCGCTGCCTTGAACTCTTCAACAAACGACACATGCGTTCTCTACACAAAAATGAATAGATAATAGATATATTCTAAATAGATAAATAGATTAAATAATAAATGAATAGAAAAATATATACATATTTCTCTACACTAAAATAAATAGATGATATATGCAGTATAGATAGATAGATAAAAGAATAAATTAATAGAAAAATATATAGATAGAT
>NC_134800.1:58113723-58116223 GCF_046742065.1 Oratosquilla oratoria
TCAATATCCTCCAAACCAACCTTGGCAAAGAATGGAAAGGTTTAAGACTAATCCCCCTGTAACTTGTTCATATTGTAAACAGGTTGGCCATCTCATTTCTAATTGCAGAAAGAGACTGACACCCTCATTCTCCAATAAGACACCAACTCTTGTAAGTAATATAAAATCAGATGATTCAAAATCCTCTATTCAGGATACACTACCAAAGAAGCCGGTATTGTCAAGTAATGTAGAACCCCCCTCATCAGATCATGATCCTTGTTTCAAACCATTTGTATCTTCAGGAACTATATCTCATAGTAGTAGTTCACAACAATATCCTATTTCCATACTCCGAGACACAGGAGCAAAGCAAAGTCTGATTTTAAATTCTGTCTTGCAGAATCTGGGTGAGTCATATACAGGTTATGATATATTGATAGAAGGAGTTGGAGGAATTGTAAAATGTCCATTACATAATGTTTTCTTGCGGTCTGATTTAACAACCGGAATGGTTAAAGTAGCAGTAGTAGACTCTTTTCCCATAGTAGGAATATCCTTATTGTTGGCCAATGACATCGCTGGAAGCAAAGTCATTTCTCCCTTAATAACAAATAACCCTAAGACCTCAGTAGAACCTTCAGATAACTTACAGTTGTTTCCCGCTTGTGCTGTAACCAGATCTCAGTACAAGAAATCTGAAGAGGAGACCTATAATTTAGAATCCCTATTCTCCCAAACTGGCCCATCTTCTTCTTCATCAGTTTCTCTATCTAGAGCAGAATTAATCAAAGAACAGAAGTCAGATCCTTCTCTTAAAAATTTGTACGAGATTGTTTCATCTCCAGAAGAAGTTGAAAATATGTCACGAGGTTTCTATATAGAAAACGGAGTCCTAATGCGAAAATGGAGAGCATCCACCGCAACCGCTGACCAGCCATGGCAAGTAAGGAATCAAATAGTCCTCCCTCTTGGTTTCAGAAATAATGTTCTAAGATTGGCTCATGATACTCCCTTAGCAGGTCACTTAGGGGTAAGAAAGACCTTGTTCAACATAACCCAACATTTCCATTGGCCCACGGTTGTCAAAGATGTTGCCCAATATTGTAAAACATGTCATACATGTCAACTTGTAGGCAAGCCCAACCAGAAAATTGTAGAAGCTCCACTCCATCCCATTCCTGTAATGGAAGAGCCATTTAAAAAAGTTCTTATTGACTGTGTAGGACCTTTACCTCCTTCAAGTAAAGGAAATCAGTACATTCTCACAATCATGTGTATGAGCATTCGTTTTCCAGAAGCCATTCCTTTGAAAAATATTAAAGCTCAAAACATAATCAGAGAAATGTTGAAATATTTCACTATGGTAGGATTTCCTAAGAACATTCAAAGTGATCAAGGAAGTAATTTTCTTTCCAACAAGTTTAGAGAAACTCTTGTAACACTAGGTATAAATCATGTAACTTCCTCCGCCTATCATCCTCAATCACAAGGTGCTCTAGAGCGCTTTCACCAAACGCTCAAGACAATGTTAAGAATCTTCTGTGCTGAGAACACTCGAAATTGGGAAGACGGACTCCCCTTTTTGTTGTTCGCCACCCGAACAACAATTCAAGAAAGCCTTGGATTCAGCCCGTCAGAATTAGTCTTCGGTCATGAAGTCCGTGGTCCCCTAAAGATACTTCATGAACAATGGATGAAAGAAGAACCACCTGTTCCTTCTTTGAAATACGTGTCCCAGGTCACCGAGAAGTTGTTAGAAGCTTGGAAGTTGGCAAGAGAGAACTTGGCGAATGCTCAACGAGTAATGAAAGGTCGGTATGATAAAAATTCTAAACTTAGAACTTTCTCTCCAGGAGATCAAGTGTTACTTTATCTTCCCATACCAGGAGATCCATTGCAGGCTAAATACAAAGGACCCTATGAAGTCTTGTCCAGAGCCAGTGATCTCAACTACATAATCAAAACTCCAGACAGAAGAAAGAGTTCCCGTCTCTGTCACATAAATACCTTAAAACCTTATCATTCCAGAGATCCAATTCCAATTTACAGCTCTACCACAATAGAATCGGAAGAGCCTCCTGATAACCTGCCTAATCCTCCTGAGATTCCCTTGGAAAACTCTCAGATACTACAAAATCTTCAGATAAAAGGAGGACACTTATCTGAGAAACAAGGTAAAGACATTCTTTCTCTCTTAAGAAGTTTTCCAAAATTATTTCTAGATTCCCCAAGATTCACTTCTTTGATAGAACATGAAATAATTCTAGACTCGCCAAGAGCTATCAAACAAGCCCCTTATAGAGTCAATCCAAAAAAGAAGGAGTTCATAAAAGCAGAAATAAACACTCTGCTTCAACAGGGAATAATTGAACCCTCCAGTAGTCCTTGGGCATCTCCTTGCATTCTTGTCCCTAAATCTGACAATTCTTATCGCCTGTGCATTGACTACAGGAAAATCAATGCCCATACTAAGGCCGATGCTTTTCCTATCCCTAGGATAGATGATATCATAGACAGT
>NC_134800.1:58121223-58126223 GCF_046742065.1 Oratosquilla oratoria
CCTCTTAGCAGTGGGTTAGGTAATCAGAAAGTGGAACGACCGACTATGATATATCACAGCGAGGAACGAGGTAGACGTAAATCAACCCGTATCTAGGGATGATTTGTGTGTGGAGGGGAGTCGGGGGTGCAGGGATGCCATCTGAGGACAGATGGGAGCAGGAGAACCGCAGGAAAGGAAACCCCAAAAGCGAGCTGAGCGAAGGCTGCGAAGGTGGATCTGATATCGGAGCTGCAAATGGAGACCGATGTTACCGACGATATAATGTCATAAGGCGCGGAAATTCACAGACCCCGGCGGACGAACAGAATCGCATGGTGGAGACGAAAAGAAGGCTTGCACCCTTAAGAGAAAAATAAAACAAAACATAATTATAAAAATCTAAAGGACGAAACTGAATTTTGTGGACGGGCATCGTTAATTCTAAAAGAGGGTAAGAAACGCTGAATGGAAGAAAGGGCCTTACGGCGGGCAAGTGGATTTATGAACAATAGAGAAGGTTCAAGAAAAAGAAAACGGTGGGTCTTATGTTTATAGCTGTGAGCACGGGCCGGAGAGCTATGGAGGGAGGAGGTGGTTGGAAGTGGAAAAAGATGTTGTTTAAAAACAGGCAATGGGCAGATGAAACGGGGAGGGGGTTATAAAAAACGAGGAGGGCACGGGGGAAATGTTTGGGATGGGTTTGTGCTGGACTGTGGCTAGAGTTGACTAAAAAAATGGTTCACGGTTTCGGATGGCTACAAATAAAGAAGACAGAGGGCAGCGATATGGTCGATGTATTCCGAGTCATCATTTCTCTCCCCTTAGGACACATACACATCTTTCCAGTTTCTTTCTGATCAGGATGTAGGTCACAGTCGTCTGTCTTCGGTGACGGTTCCAACCGAAGGGGAAGGGAAGGGAGGGTAGGGGGAGGCGTCGGAACGCGCCACAATCAGGGCTCCCACTTCTGGGGATTTCCCCCCCAGATTGGGATTTTTATGCGCAATTAATGACAATTTGGGGATTTTTACTTTATTGGGGGACATTCTTGGGGAATTCTGTTCGCCTTTAGTGATAATATAGGAATTTATATCTATCATTACTATCGCAATACTTAAAATTATTTCTTGGCGTTTACTAAATGACTGATGGATTATAAAAGATTCAAGGAGATAATGAGAAAATTATGAACGCCTGGACTTCTTGATACCATCTAATTCAGTGAAATATCACGCTAGTTCATTGGTAGGACAATATAAATAATTTTCCTTTTGAAAAATGTAGTTCCACTTGATCTGGTGGATATAAAGTGGCGCAAGCAGGCGTTTGAAAAAAGTAACACCTTGAAGATCAATGAAAATTATATTCAGTTCTGGATAGAGAGACTGAAAAAAAACAGAGGTGGCGAGTTGAAATACAGAAATCGTTGAAGAGTAACTGGGTGCATGATGACCTTGAGCAAATGCTCCTGCTGAAAGACTTTTTAACACCGAAAACAATTAAGAAATATCACAGAAACTCACTGAAAAAGGAAAGTATTGCAAGACTTCTTCATGGAAAACTATATATGGCTTCAAATGGAATAGTTGTTGATAAAGCAAATGTGCAGGATCACCCAGGGTTGTTAAAGCTTATGTAAAATGCCACAAGTGATGCAACAAATACTGTGACTCATGAAATAGTTACAGAAACGCTGAAATCACAATAATGCTCATAAAGTGTGAAGTAGATAACAAGCAACGTACATTTTTGTGTGTTTTTTTATCACTGTATCTATCAATGGTGCAATTTTTCCTGAAAAAGCAAGAGTATGAATTTTCAGTGTGTACGTTTGTTCATATCGTATCGACTGAGGAAATGTCAAACTGCAATATCTCATATACCTCAGTTATTTATTGATTCTAATTTAGTCTGTTAATTTGTCCTAGAATAGAGAATATGATGGAAATCACTCTAGCCTAGCAAGGGCCTCGTTTTATTGGCTTAACTGGGAAAATAATGACACTAATAAAAAAGACGCCAACCTTGTGTTCGTAACCATCGTTATTGTACACAATTTAGTCTGATAACAGAGTGATAAACTCAACTAATGCTCTGACGACTATCAGGAACATTTTGTATATGTAAAAACAATGCGTTTTGACGAAAATTTTCACCGAAAATAGTAGAGGGACAAGATATATCCTGTAACCCAGGATCCAGAGAGTAGGGAGGCATGGGCCCCTGTCCCTTACCCAAACGAAGCCCTTGCCTTAAAATCTTCTCTCAGCTAAACAAAAACGGCTGCTCTCGGCTGGAGCAAGATCCATTACCTACGTACGTCACCGCGTTGAACGGTTGAGACGGACGAAGATGAACAAAAACAACTATGATGATGCTACCAAAACTGCGAGTGATTTATCATTATCATTAATCCTAGGGTGGGATTAAAGTAACTCCCATCCTTTAATCATGTGCATGTAACTAATTCCCAAGGTTTCCCTTGGCTGATCGATAAATTCACTTGCTGCCAGACAGTAAATTTCAAAATCGACAGGCAAGATGAGAGCACACACGATGTAGGCAGGACAAAACCTCTACATTGTATCGGCGCATTAAAATTCTTAAATGAATGGTTTTAATAATCTACACAGAAATAAAATAACTTGAGAGATAGCCAGAACAAAACATACGCTATTTACGACCAAAGTCCAACCTCAAATTTAGTCTTCCTTTCGAGAACATTCTGTGGAAGAAGAGCGAGTTTGGTTCAGAGCCAAAACGTAACCGTTCTTTATTGGTTGCTGGCTCGCTGCATTTCCAGCTTTTAAGTAATTTTACTTAAAGATGGTGAACACCACTGAAGTACGGTCAAATAACGCAAACCTTTGAATCGTGGAACAGTATACTCGTACATACCTACATATATATGTATATATATATATATATATATACCTACCTACATACATACATACATACATGCATGCATACATACATATATACGTACGTACATATATGCATACAGAATACATTCATACATGCAAACACACATACATACATTCATTCATAATATATTCATACATACATACATACATACATACATACATACATACATACATACATACATACATACATACATATATACATACATACATACATATATACATACATAATACATTCATACATACATGCATACACCCACATACATACATTCATATATGCATACACATACATACATGCATACATACATATATACATACGTACATATATGCATACAGAATACATTCATAAATACATGCATACACACACATACATACATTCATACATACATAGGCCTACATAAATACGCACATACATTCATACGTACATATATATAATATATATATATATATATATATATATATATATATATATATATATATACATACATATATATAGACATTTTATATTTAAAGAGAGCGACCCCCATTCTCCACCTTAGCACCTCGTGGATGATGGGTCATCCCTGATCCCGCCACACTGTTCGGGTCAAAGGCAAAGCAGCAAGACAAGGCACCTCCACAGCAGGGCTCGACAGCCATATGGAGTAATATGGAAGACAAAATAGTCCAGAATTGAAGTCCAGGTTACACTAACGGAAACATAAGGACGGGATCCCGTTAGCGAAGCTCTCATCAATTAGGTTTGAAGCCAGAAACGGAAAATGAGAGAAAAAAGCAAGAAAAGGAATTGATGAGAAATAAGAAGATACCATGACGGAGTTATGCAGCGAAAATAAAGTAATTAAAAGATCAAACACGGTAAAGACAGACATAATTTCTCAAAGGGGAGGAAAAAGATTATATATATATATATATATATATATATATATATATATATAAATATACATGTATATATATATATGTATATATATACGTATATACATATATATATATATATATATATATACTGTATATACTGTATATATATATCAAGGACTACTATTACACAGGACGTGCGCGCCCAGATCCCTGGGTCCGCTAGCGGAGGCCATTGCTTTCTTTGTAACCTAACATTTTATATTGGACAAATATATCAAAACTAGAAACCGAACATTGTATATAGGACAAATATATCAACTATTGACTTATTCAATGCAGTTTAAGTTAATATAAACTTTTATAGTGAAATAAGAAACTATTTTTAAGGCACTGTTATGCTTTGAAATGCCAATTTTAGCCGGACTTCACAGGTATTATTGTATGAGGTTAGTGGACACTAGGGTTTGCGATTTTTTTTTTCTTATAGATAAAAAATTGATTTTCTTTTATCTAAATCAGATTTATTTTATTTAAATAGATTTTTTTTTTATAGATTTTAAATATTGTGGGATTGCTATCTGATATGCGATCTGATTGCTAAAGGACATTTTTAGCATATCAATATAAGGAACAGTATTATATAGACTTGCCACAAGTATACAAGGAACGGTATAAGCCGTATGTGAGAACAGTATGCTCAGGTTCACTCGATTCCTCCAAGAGTTTTCTCATCTTGGTGACATTTGCTGCATTGTCTGTCACAACACTTCCAATGTGACGACCAAAATCTTGTTCAGCCTTCTTGGTCAAATTTTGTACAAGTTGTAGAAGATATTCAGCAGTGTGAGGTTTCTCTGATGTGTCTATTGTGTCAACTAAATAAATCTGACCAGTGGATGTTGTTAGAGTGACACATATTATGGGCTCATTATGGATGTTAGACCACTCATCAATTGAAAGACATGCAGTTTCATTATTCAGGTCATCTGCACACTTTTTTATATTCCTTTTCGTACACAAGATCCAAATACTTAGCAATATCTTTTCTGGATGGAGGAATTTAACCTGGCCTCAGGTTCTGAACCATCTTGAGAAACTGAGGATGCTGAGCAAGACGAAATGGTGAATTTGTAGCAAATATCATTCTTGCAACTTCTTTGTCGAGATTTTCCTATTGAGAGGCTGAAGTTTTTATGATAAATCTGTCCAGAGATGTTGATGACTTTCTTTTAGATGAAA
>NC_134800.1:58131223-58256223 GCF_046742065.1 Oratosquilla oratoria
CGTGGGACGGTATCAAAAGCTTTTGCAAAGTCTAGATATATTAAATCTATATTGTTTCTTTTGTCATAATTCGAGATAACTGTGTTGTAGAATTCGAGTATGTTAGTCACGCAAGAACGTTTCCGTCTGAAACCATGCTGGCTATCATTTATCAAACGGATATTTTCTAAATGATGTTCGATAGCATCTCTGATGATAGTTTCCATTATTTTCCCTACGATTGAAGTCAAACTTATAGGCCTATAGTTATTTGGTTTCTTTTTGTCACCTTTTCTGAATATGGGAGTAACGTTAGCTAGCTTCCATTCTCTTGGGACATCTCCGGATATGATGAATTTCTTGAAAATAATTTCTAATGGAACAGCAATCTCATTTTTCATTTCCTTTAAGATTCTTGGATGCCAACCGTCAGGCCCTGGTGTTTTATTAACTTTGAGTTTATCTATACACATTTTAATTTTTTCTTTTGTTATATTTACCGTAGTGAGTAAGTTTACCCTAGACTTTTCACTGGTTTCAGTTTGGAATTCACTTTGAGGTGTTTCGTTTACGAATACCGAGCTAAAATAATTGTTTAAGATATTACACATTCCTTCATTTGAATATTCAAGTTGACCGTCAGCAGATAATAGTGGACCAATGTGATTCCTAACAACCTTTTTATCTCTAATGTAACTATAGAATTCTTTGGGATTCTCTTTGGATTTATCAGCGATGTTGATTTCGTATTGTCGTTTTCTTTTTCTTATTGTCTTTTTTAAATCTCTCTGTATTGATACATAACTTTCATAGTCATTAGATGCACCCGAGCACTTATATTTCTTATAAGCCTGTCTCTTGCTGCCTTACATCTGGCCCAGGCAGTGGGTAGGAGACAGGGGTAATCCTTCATTCACGAACAGCTGAGGGGGAAACAATGGGTGATGGGTCGGAATGAAATGGATAGGAATGGGTGCTTACCATGGCTGGCTACCTCCCTTATGAATTCATATATATATATATATATATATATATATATATATATATATATACATATATATATATATATATATGTGTGTGTGTGTGTGTGTGTGTGTGTGTGTGTGTGTGTGTGTGTGTGTATGAATATATATGTATATATATATACATACATATATATATATAAATATATATATATATATATATATATATATGTGTGTGTGTGTGTGTGTGTGTGTGTGTGTGTGTGTGTGTGTGTGTGTGTGTGTGTGTGTGTATTTACCTAGTTGTATTTTACGGGAAGGGGAGCTATGCTCGTGGTGTCCAGTCTTCATATCTCATTTTATCTAAACTATTTTTAAATTGATGTATTGTTTTTGCACACACCACTTTCTCATCTAACTTGTTCCAACTGTCTATTACTCTGTGAGGAAAGCTGTTCTTTTTCAGATCTCTTCTATAGCTGTCTTTTTTTATTTTCTTTCCGTGTCCTCTTGTATTTCTATCATCCCATTTTATCAGATTCTCTCTATCAGTAATTTCTATGCCTTTCATGATTCTGTAAATAGCTATCAAATCTCCTCTCTCTTCTTTGCTCTAGTGTCTGTAGTTCAAGTTTTGCCAGTCTCTCTTCATATGATAGTTTTGAGAGTGTTGGTGCCAATTTTGTAATTGCTCTTTGTATTCTTTCAAGTTTTTTTATTCTTTTTTTTTGTACTTGGTGACCATATCGTTGCTGCATATTCCAATATTGGTCTTATCAGGGTGATTAGAATTTTCTTCACCATTTCTTCATCCAGGTATGTAAATGCAATTTATATGTTTCTCAGGTGACATATTATTCATAACAATGACTCCCAGGTCCTTCTCATTTTCTACTTTTTTTATTCCTTCTTCTCCCAATTTATATGATCCTGTTATTCTGTTTTTACTTTTTCCAAATTCCATTATACTACACTTTTTTGTATTGAACTCCATCTCCCACTTCCTACTCCATTCCTGTACTTTATTTAGATCACTCTGTAGTGATTCACAATCTTCTTCCGTGTTCACTCTTTTCAGTAGTTTTACATCATCTGCAAAGAAGCTCATATAGCTTTCAATTCCTTCATCCATATCATTAATATATATAGCAAACATTATTGGGGCCAGAACTGTTCCTTGCGGAACACCGCTTATTACTTCATCCCATTTTGAGTGTTTGTCTCTTATCACTACTCTCATTTTCCTTTCTTGCAAAAAAATCTTCCATCCAATTAAGCAGTTTGCCCTGTATTCCTCCTTCAGTTTCTAATTTCTTAAGCAACTTCTTATGAGGTACTTTGTCAAAAGCTTTCTTTAGGTCTAGAAATCCACAATCAGCCCATCCATCTCTTTCTTGTATTATATATATTAGCCTTGAATAGAAACATATTAAATTGGTGACGCATGATCGTCCTTGTCTGAATCCAAATTGCCTTGGATTTAACATGTTGTTTTTTTCTAAATATTTTACCCATCTACTTTTGACAATTCTTTCACAAATTTTTGCTATTGTATTTGTTAGGGAGACTGGTCTATAGTTGTTAGGGTCTTCTTTATTTCCTCCTTTATATATAGGTACTATATTTGCTTTTTTCCAATCTTCTGGAACTTTTCCTTCTTTCAATGAACTGTTTATTATGCTATGTATTTTGTCTGCCAGTTCATTTCTGCATTCTTTCAAAATCCAGTTTGCTATTTCATCTGGTCCATGCGATTCTCTGACATCAAGATTACTCAAGTGTTTCAATATTTCGTTCTTTGTTACTTCTATTTCTTTCATGGGAGGGACTTTCTCTTTCCATTCGATCTCTTCAGGTTGTATGTTCTCCCTTGTAAACACTGATTTAAAATGTTTGTTCATAATTTCCGCCATTTCAATTTCCTCTGTGTATTCAACTCCTCTTTGTCTTAATTTCTCCAAGTCTTGTTTGTTTTTCAATTTGTTGTTTACAAATCTGTAAAATAGTTTGGGTTGATCTTTACACTTTTCTATAACATCTTTTTCATATTTTCTCTTTTCCTCTCTGCATGCTTGTACATATTCATTTCTATAACAAGTATATATTTTCCATTTTTCAGGTCTTCTGTCTTTTTTCCATCTGGTCCAAGCTTTGTTTCTTTTGTCTTTTAACTCCCTACAACTTCTATTGTACCATCATTTTACATATTCTTTTTCTTGTTTTTGTCTTGGGACATACTTTTCCACTCCTTTTTTGTAAATTTTTGTCAAAATATTCCATTTCTCTTCCACTGATGTTTCTTCTTTGTATATTTCTTCCCAGTTTTCCTTTTGAAAGAATTCTCTTATTTTATCAAAGTTTGTTTTTTCATACATCATTCTTCCTTTTCTATATTGTTCATTTCTTTTCATGTATTTTTCTTCATTTAGTTCCAGTTCAATCAATATGTGGTCACTTTTACTTATTGGTGTTTTATATTCAATCTTGTTCACTATTCTAGGTTAAGATGTAATTATTAGGTCTAGTCTCGATGGTTCTTCCTCATTTCTATACCTAATGTTCTCCTGTATCCACTGTGTCATTGTATTGTCAGTAATCATCTCAAGTAGAGCGCTTCCCCATGAGCCGTCTCCACCCTTTACTGTCATATCTTCCCAGCAGATTTCTTTGCAATTATAGTCGCCCATCATAACTATTCTTCCTCCATCTTCCATTATCTTATTTAATGTTATCTTTGTGTCCTCTAACATACTTTTATGTTCACTCTCTTCCCACGATGCTGTTTTCGGAGGCACATAATTTATCACAAACTTTCTGCTCTTCTTATCTCTGTCTTCCACTTCGATCATAATCATCTCTACTGTATTCTTTCCATATGTGACACCCCTCACGTTTATATCCTTCTTAGTCAGGAACATAACTCCACCCCCTTGCTTTGTCTCTCTGTTTCTAATCCAATAATTATATGCATCATGTCCTACACTGTTGGGTGGTAGTGGACCTTTTAATTTTGTTTCTACAATTCCCATTATGTCCGGTTCTTTTTCCTTCAAATAATCATTCAGCTCATTCAATCCTGTTATTAATCCATCTATATTTGTGTAAGACACTCTTAGTTTTCTGCCACTTCCATTGTGTCCTCTGTTTCCCTTTTGTTTTTCTCTTGTGTGTCGAATTTCCTTAGTTTCATGTTCACTACTCTCCAATAGAATCTCTCTTTTTCTGACTCTGTTCTGTTCTCGTTTTTTTCCTTAGCTTCAAATCTTTTCTTTTTTTCTTCCTCTCTTTCTTCTTTATTCATTTCCCTTTTTATCCATACTTTTTTATATTGTTCACTTGTTGCTAGTTTCCCTGTTTTGGATAAGATATTCTCTGTCGTCGTTTTTGACCTGAATTTAATCTTAATTGGTCTGGTCTTATCTGTACTATACTTTCCGAGTCTGAACTTCTCTTCGATTTGTTTCATTATTTCTGGTTCATCTTTCTGAAATAATTGTAGTAAACTGCTTACTTTTTCATTTTCCTCTTTGATTCTTGAGGTTCTATCTGGGTTATGTTTCTCTTCCATTCCTAATATAATTATACTTTTTTTTTGTCTGCTAAGTCTCTTACAATATTCTCCTTCTGTCTCATCACTTTGATAACTGAGTCTTCAGTTTGTTCTTTCATTTGCTGTTTAATTATATCAGTAAATGCAACTTTACTATTTTCCTGTATCTTTCTCCACCCCTGTGCCTCTTTTGCTATTGTTTCTTTATTGTCTTTATTGTTCCTTTTTAATTCTTTATTCTCCTCTTTTACTTCTCTTAAATGTCTTTTTAGTTCTTCTATTTCATCAGTTAAGTTTTTGTTCGCCTTCTCTAGTTCTTCCAATCTTTCAAACTTTTCCGCAAGTTTTGACATTTTACCGAACCTAACCTCCCAATGTTCAGTCATTTGTTCAAGCCTTTCCTCCAGTTTTGCTAGTCGGGGGAGGTTGGTATCCGCCTCCCCCTCTTTAAATCCTTGGAAATTGTTATCCTCACCTTCCATTGAATTGTTCTTATCTATGTTTCTAATCTTTACATTTTTGTTAGACATTTCGTCGTCACTAAATTGGTCGGGACCTCTTTTGTTTACATGGCGTCTGCCTGCCTGGGCCAAGTCCTCTCCTTCCTCGTTTCCTTCCATTTCCCTTAGTAATCCCTCCCCTTCTCCTTTTTCCTCACTATCCCCTACACCACGAGCAATTTCCCCCCCCACCCTGTAAATACAATAGGTACTACCTTTGCTTCGGGATCCACGAAATTTCACTTTTTCTTCAGAACGTCCTCTAAGCCGTCCGTTCGTTGAAGTGTGTGTGTGTGTATATATATATATGTATATATATATAATATATATATATATTATATATATATATATATATATATATATATATATCATTAAAAGTGATGGCTAGTTGTGCATTAATAATTTTCTTAATGGTATTTTCCATATACCTTATTAAGGATTTGTTTTCCTTAGGAAGGAAATTTATGACTTGGCTGTATGTAGTCATATTAGCTAATATGACTACATACAGCCAAGTCATAAATTTCCTTCCTAAGGAAAACAAATCCTTAATAAGGTATATGGAAAATACCATTAAGAAAATTATTAATGCACAACTAGCCATCACTTTTAATGAAACATGCATTAGAGAAAAACTCCTGCCCAAATACACTGACAATATATATATATATATATATATATATATACATATATATATATATATATATATATATATATATACATATATATATATATATATATATATGAATTATACATGTATAACTTGTGTTACAGTATTAGAATTTACCATTTAAATCTTCCTGCCACTTAGTTGTTCAAGTTGAGCTCATAATTCAAAGTACATATATAATCGTTTACTTTGAGAAATATGGTAATCATCTTTGCTTCATAATGTTATATTTCGACACGTTTGTTGAAATATAAAATAAAATAGAAAAATAAATACGTGTTTCTTGTGTTTACGTGATTAGAATTAGGGGTATGAAGTTATTCGTTTTGAAAACTTAGTGGAGGGAGATATCTTCTTAATACCCCTTAATATATCATGATAATATCGCTATGTATAGTAAACGGTTTTTAAACATCATTACTCATTAGTCACTTAAATATTGTAAGAGTATGTTGTCATAACCAAACGAATCATGGGAATGGAAACTGGCGTAGTCATGACTGACTGATTGCAAGAAAATACGCTTTAATGTTTAAGAAATTGGTTATGCCAGCAGAGTAAAATATGCATGGTGTAAACATGAGTATACACAAGGGGACGTGAATTGTGGAACATAGACTTTTTTCTCTCTGAAAATCATATATGTATGGACTGGGGACATTTTTTCAAAAGTGGTTATCTTTTGGATAAGATTGTCACCAATGTCCAATGCCAGCAATTTCTAAGAACACTTGATTATTTTATTTACTAATCTAACTCTTGTATTATTATTGTGCATAATACGACCTGATTACCACAATTTTAAACTAATTTTTATATTTTTTCAATCATATAAAAGACAGTTTCAGTTAAAATAAGTAGTTAGTACCTCAACTTCCTCCAGAATGTTTATGCCGCGCGTTATCGAAAATTTGTACAGATTGTTGTTGCAACAATTGAAAAAAATTACGTATTTTCAAGGGAATAGTCAGGGTAGGTTGATTATTATGTCATTGTTGTGAATCAGTTTTAACAATAACTTTTATGAATAGGCTATTTATGAAAGTTTAGTAGGGGGTCTCGTATGTCTTTGATTAAGTGGTTCCCTGGCTGCTGGAACACTAAAAAACCCCTGTAATATTGCATTTACTTGAAGCGATTTACCACATCGCCTGTAGCTATAGGTGTGAGTCAGTGCTGAATATTATAAAGCGTTATTCAGATTGGCTCCTGAAAATAATATACTGGTGTGATTTAACCCAGGGATTTACCTCCGTGAATAAAGATATTAAAGGGTAAAAACATATTTAAACAGTCAGAATCTTTGACCAAAGACGAAGTGTCATATAATCACAATGGGTAGTAAATTAGACATTTCTTGGTAAATCTTTACCAGTTGTCCAAAAGATGAAATAATGAGGACCATGTATGTAAGGTTTCTGTTATGATTTCTTATAGTTCATGTGGAATGAAGACAGTCACAATATTGTTGATGAAATAATAGTGTATCATAATCAAATCTAACCTAAGACACGGTAATCCTAAGCTAAACTTTGATAAGTTGGGTTAGGAATTGCGAAATAGTGGTAGGGATTAACTTAGTATCTTTTACAATTTTGGAGGCGGATTTGGATAGCAGAAAAAATAATGTGCAAGTGCATCCAGAAAAGAATATTTAGGCCTATATCAGTTTATGGGATTTTGTTGTCACAACCCCTTCCCCCCCTCTCCTTGTAAGGAGGCTAGTACAGTGCCCCTTTACTTTGTAGTGTCACGGCGAACCGTAACAGAAAAAAAAAAGATAAAAAAAATTGTTGTTTATAGATCAACAATAATTCAGATGCTACAGATTGCCACCCATCTTCTGGATGAAGCGATCATTATTCTGCTACTCCTTGACTTCCAATGAAACAAACCGAAGGATGAGGAGTTGTACTGGGCTATAGGTTAGTCGTCTGGTAGAACATGGGAACTGTGGGTATATGGGTCCTACTCCAGCTTTCCATTCTTGGTTGAAAGGAAACTCGACCTTCTTGGGTTAGTTTATTCTTCCAACATTATTCCAAAAGCTTCCCAAACCGGGTAAGGGAGGGAATTGAGAACTTGCTTCCCATTCGGTCTCCTACTAGTTCCAAGACTAGTTCTGAGATCATACTAGTTCCCTTTTAAAAGGGACAATTTGAAGAAACCATTAATATCTTTGTTAGGTCGTCTTGCAGTCTACGTGGCATCTTTTTAATCTCTCAAACGACGTGAGCAATACATCGAAAACGTTCTTGATCCCTTTTGTCTGATAGCGAGAGGAGTATAATTTGACATAGTAACATTTTTTATATGTTTTTGTTGACGAATAAAGTCCTTTTTATGGATTTCATTATAATTAATGTTAATGATTACAATAGTAATTTAAAGATATTAGAGCTGGATGATGAATCAATTTCTAAATACATCCAAAATTATTAGAGGATAGCTTTTCACTCTGACAGTAGCATGGAATTTGATCAACCATGTCCTTGATCCAACTTGTTGCAGCAGTGTTTGAACTGCCATCACCTTGACTGCCATTGCAAGCAGTGACAACCCACTCAGCCAGTAAGTATCCAGGTATTTATGGGTGTGCTGAAAGTAAACACCAAGATTGAACAGTGCCCTGAGTATGCACCTTAAGTATATTGATTTTCCAATGAATATTTTCATTACAGGTGTGAAATTGCCAATGTTGATGGAATAATATAATGGATTGCTGATAGTTTGCGGAAATGTCGACAATGGCGGCAACTTGTGTTATGAAACAGGTTGAGGAAAGGCATGTTGCTGTTGAAATTACAAAATGTGTTTGGTCACCCCGCATGGACCTTGTTGCCATTGCAAATGTGCAAGGTAAATATATTGTTATGATAATTGTGTAAAATTTTAGAATCACACAAACACAGATATTTAACATAGAATTTACATTGTCTAATAGCTCTTAACCTAATATGATAAAAACTACCCAAACCTAATCAAACTTAAAACAGTCCCATAAAAAATGTGTCTTTCAAAAAAAAAAAAAGAGAAAAATGTATATGTATGATACTGGAATAGAACTGATAATTGTCATTCATTAATGCTTACCCATTATCATTTTGGTATTGGGTCATTTTATACCTGTAATACCATGAGTGAGTAAGCAGCCTATTAAGAAAAATGCTCTTTTTTATAATTAATTTGACCCTTGTGCACAACTATGAATACACATCTATGAAATGTATTTTAAACAACTTCCAGGTGCTGAGATGGGTGGGGTGTTAGAAACATTTTAATGTGTATGAAATGAGTGTGTGCTTTGACTCAGCCACCCCCTTTACAGGATATTAGGTTAGATTAGGAAGTGTTCCCCTTTCACTCTCCCTAATTATCACAAAATATCATGTTGCATTATTATCCCATCATGTGGCTTGATGGTGCAGTGGTACCATTCTTGACTGGTTTGAGAACTGCTCATGGCTGAATTTTTTTTAACATTGCTGCACTGTGAACCACTCCAACTGTGATGGCCAAGGAGTTGGATGTGTGCATGTGTGTAAGGTCACAGCATTACTCATAGAATGGGCCATATATAAGCTCTTGAGCTCTCATCCAAGAGGGAAATAGCAGTTGATTGTGAGTCCATCACATGATCCAAGATTAAGGTGAATCACACACATGCATGCATTCATTGGGTCCCATCTCTTACTCTCTAATCTATCATATTTAGCCTGAATTTGAGGCTAGGTATGATAAATTCAAGAAAAGGAGATGGGAGATCCAGTGAGCATTGCTCTTTTCCTGTATACTAGAATTAGGTAAATGAGAGTTAAAATCTATGTAGCAGTTTTTATTATTATTAGATCCACATTCAAATGCACCAGCTATGTGAACTTATTTGCCTAGGATATCTGAGCACATATGACAAGTGTGATGACCTTAGTCAAAGCCAAGCACTTAATGGCATGAGTTTTTTTTTATCACAATGTTTTCTTCTTTGTTTTCTTTTTCTTCTTTATCTTCTTTTTAGATGACAAGAAATGAACACAGACACTTGAGTAGAGCTTACATGTTATAAAGTTAGGTAAATCTTGAAAAGTTTTGGAGTAGCTATGGAAATAATGTAATTTTCTTAGAGGGAAACTTCTGTGATCAGATTGTGAAGGTGAACCACACATTTGGGTCAATAGAAAAAATACCTACCTAAGGAAGTGAATGAACTCCTCATGAGAGGCATTGCTTTAGAGGGTGTGTGTTTTAGTGAAGAAAGAAGAAATTTAAAACTTAATTTAGGGAATGAAAGAGATTCCTCCCTGTCTTCTAAATTTTTCGTACGTGGGGACAAGGAGGGAGGGTCACCATGTAAATGAAGTGGCCCTGCCATGGATGTGCTGTGTCTTCCTGCATTGCTTCTGATTTAGGCAGTGCACAGGAGACAGGAATGACCATTCATCTATGATGAGTGGGAGTGGAATGGGTGGGAGTGTGTGTGTGTGCCTTGTCAAGCTACCTCCCTTATAAGGGAGAAGCCCTTGGTATATATGATAAATAGATATAGAAAGAATATTGTTTGTGTGCAAGCACTATAATTCTAATACTGATTTATCTTTTAGGTCAAGTGGCATTGCATCGTTTATCATGGCAACGTGTATGGATCATCAGTCCTCCTGGAGAAGAGGTAAAAGTGATGGGCATCACCTGGCGACCTGACAGCAAAGTTCTTGCAATTGCTTACTCATCAGGTGATTAAAACTTTTATGATACACAAGTAGAAACACTCAGGGTTTTCAATCAGTTGTTGGCTCAAATTTCTTCTTTTGTAAACTTCCAGCCTCTCCGAAACTAGCAAAAGTTCTTGGCCCTCCCATAGATTTCACCGGGAAGAAAGAGTGGACTGCTGGCTGCATTTTTTTGTGTGTTGGGTATGGGATGGGGAGGGGGCAGTTTACGTAACACCAATTGGTAGGAGGAGGAGGAACCAGTGACAAACATTTATTAGTTGTCAGCTGTCCTTATGTGAAAAATAGTAAGAGTTGATAGGAAGGGATCTTGGGCCCAATTTTGAGACTAAATACCCACTCTTTTTGGTTAGCTTATCTGGTTTATGGGGTTTGGAGACAGACACCACTAGGGAGATGTTTCTGTTTGGTGACTGATTGGTCCACCACTTGCAGGTGGTGATCATTAGTTCCTTTCAGATACTGATTCAGAATGGGCTGAGCTGGTGGCTGTGGCAACTTTCCTGGGGACTGTGGGTCTCTTGCAGCAAGGAAACAGGGCAAAGGATTGACTGATTTGATATAGATATGTAAGTTAGTGCAACAATGTTTGGATGTTAACTTGTCCATTATTTTTCCCACCATCTTCTTTGCAGGAGATATAATCTTGGTTGATATTGAAGACAGTACTCCTGTTCACAAGTTGGAGATGAAATGCAATATTACTTCATTGTCCTGGTCTCAACATGTCCCTGCATCTCAGGAAGCTTCATCTTCTCAACCTGAATTTGAGGTTGGTGTCACTAATTTGCCAGGAGTAAGAAATACAAATTTTTTCAAATGTGAGATTTGGTATATTGTTGCATGTTTGAAATGTTGATCATGTATACATATGTGTGTGAATGATATTTTGATGCAGCCTGAAGGGTTCCCCATTTTCTCTTTTTCTGCATGAGGGGACAGAGAGTGGGAGTTGCTGATTAAATTGAGCTGCCTTGCTGTGGATGTACTTTGTCTTACTGCATTGCTTCTGACCCAGGATAGTGGGCAGGATACAGGGATAATTTGTTATCCACAAGGAGCTAAGATGGTGAATTGGAGTGGAATGGGTGTGAGTGGGTACATGCCTTTTGACTTTACTACCTCCTTTATAAGGTGGAAAAAGCCTTTGGTGTATAGGTAGATAGAAAAAAAATACCATCTTGAATGCTGTATTATGTACATATACTGAAAGGATTTTGAACCACTTCAGTACAGTGACACCTACGTAGACATCATGAGGTGTGAGTGGGTACACGAGGATGCCAGCATCGGTGTCTTGATTATATATATATATATATACAGACGCTCCTCTACTTACGTTTTTTCGATTTTACGTTTGAACTGACTGTAAAAAAAAAAAAAAAAATTGTGAGTGAATTTTTGAGTTTAGCACGCTCTCCGTAGTATGAGACGTTCAAACAATACTTACGCATGACGCTGCGTCCATTGTTTACATGGCACAAACGACAGACTGAACGTGCCTTGCCTCCTCCTCCTTCTCCTCCACCATCTCACTTTATATTGCTTGAATTTAATTTATTTGAAATTAATGGAGAAATAAGGAAGGATGAAGTGAAGCCAGCAGTCAAGATGATGAAAGCAGGTAAGACACCTGGTCTGGATGGATGCCATGCAGAATGTTTTAAAAAAGGAGGTATAGTGATGGTGGACTGGTTGGTGAGGTTATTTAATGTTTGCTGGAGAGAAGATAGAATGCCAGAGGACTGGAGGAGTGCGTGTATAGTTCCACTTTACAAGGGAAAGGGGGACAAGTGTGAATGTAGTAGTTTCAGAGGGATTAGCTTGTTAAAGGTCAGATATCAACAGCTATACCATTCGCTAAGAATCATCGTATTGCTCGAAAAAGTACTTTTTAAAAGCATACAAATAAAGTTTTTACCTATTACAGAAGAATTGATTCAGAAAATTCACTTTTAATTGCGCCTCGCATACCACTTTTCTGAAGTCTAGATATTCAGAATAACAATATTGTTTGTTTGGCAACTGTGACGTCATGAACGCGGAATTCCCCGAACCTTTCCCGAAGCGCACAGGCGGAATGTTTCGAATAGCAGACGACGCAATGAAATGAAGACAAAACTGTTTTTTGCCAAATTTGATAAGATGTAGATGGTGGAATTATATAGAATACTGTCAGTATGTTTTTTTTTAATGTACATTAAACTGTAAATACAAAAAGTTATGGAAGTCTTGATATCTGACCTTTATAGGTCAGATATCAAGACTTCCATAACTTTTTGTATTTACAGTTTAATGTACATAAAAAAAAAACATACTGACAGTATTCTATATAATTCCACCATCTACATCTTATCAAATTTGGCAAAAAACAGTTTTGTCTTCATTTCATTGCGTCGTCTGCTATTCGAAACATTCCGCCCGTGCGCTTCGGGAAAGGTTCGGGGAATTCCGCGTTCGTGACGTCACAGTTGCCAAACAAACAATATTGTTATTCTGAATATCTAGACTTCGGAAAAGTGGTATGCGAGGCACAATTAAAAGTGAATTTTCTGAATAAATTCTTCTGTAATAGGTAAAAACTTTATTTGTATGCTTTTAAAAAGTACTTTTTCGATGATTTTTAGTGAATGGTATATCTGTTGATATCTGACCTTTAAGTGTAGTTGGGAAGGCTTATGGGAGGATCTTGATTGAGAGGATTAGGAGAGGAACAGATGGAGTAATTGGTGAGGAACAGTGTGGTTTTAGGACAGGTAGAGGTTGTGTAGATCAGGTTTTTGTGGTAAGACAGATATGTGAGAAAGCTATAGGTAAGGGGAAGGATGTTTTCTGGGCCTTTATGGATCTAGAAAAGGCTTACGACAGGGTAGACAGAAAGGCACTGTGGGAGGTTATGCGGATATACGGGATAGGAGGAAAGCTTCTGGGAACTGTCAAGAGTTTTTATGAGAGTAGTAGAGCTTGTGTCAGGATTAGAAATGGAGAGAGTGAGCGGTTTGAGGTAAAGGTGGGACTTCGTCAGGGATGCGTTATGTCACCCTGGCTGTTCAACTTATTCATGGATGGGGTGGTGCGAGAGGTGAATGCAAGGGTAGTGGGTCAGGGATTGGAGATGGTTAAAGAAAATGGAGAAAAGTGGGAGGTGAGCCAGCTGTTGTTTGCGGACGACACTGCGCTTGTGGCAGGATCGGAAGAGGGATTGAGGAAGCTGGTGACAGAGTTTGGGAGAGTGTGTGATAGAAGAAAGCCGAAGATAAATGTGGGTAAAAGTAAGGTGATGAGATGTACAAGGGGTGAAAGTGGCAGTAATCTGGAAGTGAGCATTAAGGGAGAGCAACTGGAGGAAGTGGATAGTTTTAGATATTTGGTGCAAATGTGGCAGGAAAGGGTGGAGTGAAGGTGGAAGTAGAATGTAGATTGAGAGAAGCGAGTAAATGCCTTGGTGGTTTAAAAAGTGTAATGAGGAATAGGAATCTGGAAATGGATGCTAAGAGGAGACTGTATGAAGGAGTGATTGTGCCAACAGCACTGTATGGAGCAGAAACATGGAACATGAGAGAGGAAGAGAGAAGGAACTTGAATGTGTTTGAGATGAAGTGTCTGAGAAGTATGATGGGGGTTACTAGGCTAGATAGAGTGAGAAATGAGGAAGTGAGGAGGAGAACAGGGGTGGAAAGGGAGCTGGGAGATAGGGTGGATGAAAGAATATTAGGATGGTTTGGACACATGGAAAGAATGAGTGAAGAAAGACTAGTAAAGGAGGTATGGAAGGCAGATGTGGAGGGAGTGAAGATGAGGGGACGTCCTAGGATGAGATGGATGGATGGGGTGACGGGGGCTTTGGGGAAGAGGGGAATGTCTGTTAAGGAAGGACGGGAGAGGGCAGAAGACAGGTGAATGGAGAAAGGTTGTATATGGAAAATGTTGTGATGCATGAGGTGGACTGGACGGGGGAATGGGGGTGAGGTAGTGTGTGTGAGCAAAAATTTTTGACGTAGCCCGAAGGGATTTCTCCCCGTCCTCTCCTTTATATGGGGGGACGGAGAGGGGGGGTCGCCGATTTAATGAAGCGGCCTTACTGTGGATGTGCTGTGTCCTGCGACACTGCTTCTGACCCAGGGCAGTGGACAGGGTGCAGGGATGACCCGTCATCTGGGAGGTGCTAAGATGGGAGGGAGGGTGGAGGGGTGTGGAGTGTTTTTGGGGATGAAATGGGTGGGAATGTTTTTGTGCCTTGTCCTTTTTGGCTACCCCCCTGGTAAGGGGGAAAGAAGCCTTGGTATATGTATGTATGTATTTTACAATGTTATGTTTATAATTAATGATTTAGGGGTGTTTTATAAGATATGGTAATAGAATTTATGGATGTATAGTACAGTATGAATGGTCATACATTACTGGAACGTACAGTAACAACTTACGTTCATTTTCACGTTACATTCGGCCGTTCGGAACATAACTAAAACGTAAGTTGAGGAGCGTCTGTATGTATATATATATATCACTTAGACAAAATGTTGTGGCACATTTGTAAATAATAATCACGAAGAACCCACAGTACTTTCCTGAAGAGGGCTATAGCTATTAGCCGAAATATAGAAGTTACACTTTCTTCTAAAGTTTCCTTTTATTCCGACTGTGGGTTCTTCATGATTATATATTTTTTTGTGGTTGAACATGAGTTATCTCTGGATTCTATGAACTGGTTTGATCCTGTTTTCTGTGTTTATTGTTATTTAGAGTAAAAGAGAATTAGTAATACAGCAGTGAGTTTCTATTTTACAATGCGAGTAGTGTGATGAATCGTACATATGGCAGCTGATGCTGCACAAGAGAATTTTACTTGTACTGAAGTGGTTAAGGGAGTTGGTCAAGTCAAAACATCCAGCCACTTTACACCTGCCCCACACCCATCCAAAACTTATTTGTTGTCCCTCTCATCTTAACACCTTGTTGATGAAGGGTGATCCCTGTCCTCCATCACATTGCTTGGGTTGTGGGTAAGGCACTAAGACTCCATTTTTCCATAGCAGGGCCCAAAAACCAGAGCTGGTTTACTCCCACCTCTTCATTTTATAGCAAACGCCCCATCCTCTCTCATTCATATCGGAAATATATGGAACAAACAAGAACATCTCCTCAGGCCGCATCATTTCCTCATATATTGATAAACACTCCTCATTCACTCCTGTCTTTTCCAATCTCTCTTACTTGCTTAACAGACATTCTTCTTGCACCCAGTAATCCCCTTTCCATTCACTTCATTCTTGGTCTTGCCCTGATTCACTCCTACATCTGCTTTCCACACTCTTTTTGCTTGTTTTCACCACTTATTCTTTCTATATGTCCAAACCATCTCAGGACTCTAATCTCTATCTGCCAACTCTCCACCCTTATTCTTCACCAGACCTCCACATTTCTCACTCTGTCTGTCCTCATAATGTATACCATACCTCTCAACCATGTGTAGGTTCTTCCTTTTTGTCTCCTTCAGATTCCATGTCTCTGGTCCATACAATCATCCCTCATACAACCTTTTTGTGTTCATCCCCAGATATCTATTTTTCTTAACACTTTCATTCCTTCCAGACATTTACTGTTGTAATAGCAATTGTAAATATTCCAAAATATTCATAAGTTTGTATTGTCACTTGCTAAATGCATAGTAATATGGTAGTTAGGGAGTAATTATGTTTTACCTTTTCAGGATGTGTCAGGAATATATCTCCCAAAGTTACCTCCTCTTGCCAAAACGTACACAGGAGCTACAGAGAGGAATGAGGAGTCTACAGAAGACAATCGTCTCCTTCGTGATCAAAACATCCTAAATATGCTTGTCATTGGAACTGCAGCTGGTCGCATTGACCTCTATGCCTTTGGGCTTTTTCATTGTGGTTGGATTGACATAACTACTCATCTTCCATATGCTAGTGAAATTCTTGATGCTGTAATGTCCCATGATCTTAACATGATCAGTGCCGTAGTTTCTAGCGGTCAGGGGGAGAACAAGGAGATTGTCTGTGTAACTGTTGAAACTGTTCTTTTAGCTTATAGACATAAAGAGCTCCTCAGACTTGCCTACAAGTATGGGCAGATTTATAATCTTATGACATACACTAACCACACCCTACAGCTAATTACTGAAGCTTGGGAAAGTATACTTCTTGAAATGGATCATAAATTGGCTTCCTATGCTGGTAATGTTAAGGGAGGTGGTGTTTCTGCAGATTTCCTTGACCTTTTGGTATTTGGCATTACAACCCCAGAGTTTGATATTTTCATTTCTAATAAACTTACAGAAAAAGGTATAAAGAAATTAAATCACTCAATAGAATTAAGCTATTCAAACATACGAAAATTGGTATTGAAGCATGTACAGACAGTTGGTCAAGCCTTAGTTTACCACCTAGGTCAGGTGGTAGGCCTAGCAAGACGCACAGATAGGTTTGGAATGTTGGGTGTTGAAGAACACCTTGTTACAGCAGCTGTGAGAGAAGCTGGGGCTTTTGTCATGAAGGCTATTGAATTGCAGCAGGTTACGGATGCTTCTATGAATAATTTCAGAGCTTTTTTGCGTTGGCTGTACTTGGTGGTTGTTAGAAAAATGGGTGAACAAATTCCCGCAGAAATGAGCAAGACCACCCAACAGGATGTAACATACATCACTGAGTTCCTGCATGACAGCTTGGAAGAATGTCAAGTAGGGCCTGATGGAGAGGTGCGAAGCAGATTTAAACTGGAAAAGGTTGGCCAGTACCTCAAAGACGAGAACCTCACTTATCCATCTGATAATGATCAGAATCCATGGGTCAAATTCCTTGCTGAGCATCCAAATTTACAAAATCACGAGTTGATATTTCCACATCATCATGAAAAGTCATTGGTTCAAGAACACAAAAACTTGGCCAAAGTTCTGAATCAGATGGCTGCCCATCCTGCAGAGGTGATTAGCCAAGCCTTGCAGGTTCATTCTGTTGTACCCCTAATGAAAATAGAAGAGGGAGTCAGCTTTAAGATATCACAGATGAGTTGTCCTCGGGAGAACAAGGTGTTTAGTGTCGTCCTTCCTATGGTACCTAGTGGCCAGCCTGTCATGTATTTGTCACAGTGGTCTACAAACTCTCAGGACCTGGTTGGGGAGACAAAGAAAATTCCAGGCCCACAACAACAGATTTCTGTCTCACCATTTATATTTTCTACACTGGATGTGGGTCTCAGCCGTTCCCATGATGCTTCCCGGCGCTCTTCTTTCTCCTTGATGGAAGTGTCACCACCGATGCATATCCTGGATGTCCAATTTTACACAGATGAAACCCTTTCCTTACTAATGTGTGAGCCCTCTGATATTTCAGCTCAGCAGCAGAGTATGACACCTCAGCCACAAACTGCTTACTTTGTGCAGCTCTCAGTGGGTGCTGCATCTGCTGAACTGTCTCCACTGACTGTGTATGGGGGTCGATGTGTGGCAGATCTGGATATTCCTTGTTTGGATGCAACAAATCTTGTAGATCCCAATGGTTACAGACGGTTGGAGCACTGTTCAGCGGTACAGCTTGCAGTCTCAGGCTCAAGGAAAGTTGCTCTCGTTCTGTTTGAATCTCGTAAGAGAGTACGACTGTTTGAGATGGAAGTAGATGAAGATGAAGATGATGAAGATGAGGATGAAACACAAAGGGAGTCAATTATCAATGTCTCTGGGGTTTCTGAAGAGATGAATGAAACTCTTTGAATACATATAAACATACATATACCAAAGGCTTTTTCCTCCTTTCAAGGGAGATGGTCAAAGTCAAAAGGCAAAATTCCACTCCTACCCATTTAATCCCCACCCACTCCACTCCCATTCACCACCTCTCCCTCCCTCTTTTCTTGGCTCCTCCTGGATGATGGGTCATCCCCGCACCTTGCCCATTGCACTGGGTCAGAAGGAATGCAGCAATGCCACTTCATTTAATCAGCAAACCTCCCTCTCTGTCCTCCCATGCAGAAAAAGAGAAGAAGGGGAGAAATCCCATTGGTCTGCATCAAAATATTTACACATAACCACTCCCTAACCCCCCATCCCCCACTCACTCCCTTCCATGCATCACAGTATTATCCAATCACCCCTATCTTCTGTCTTCTCCTTTCCTTCCTCAACAGATATCCCTCTCTCAACACCCCATTTAGTCCATCCATCCATCTTATCCTCAGTTGACCCCTCCTGTTCACTCCATCTACCTCTGCATTCCACACTTCTTTTACTAATCTTTCTTCACTCGTTCTTTCCATGTATCGAAACCATCCATACATGTACATACATAAGTATGCTAAAATATCCTTTCCCCCATATAAGAGGGATGTCCCAGCCAAGATATACAGTACACCATGAATGATACATACATACATATACCAAAGGCTTTCTTCCCCATTACAAGGTAGGTAGCCAAAACACCACTCCCACCCATTCCATCCCTATCACCCTCCAGCCCCCTTCCCTCCCTCTCATCTTGGAATAATAATATCATAATAATAATACTTAGAATAATACATACATACATATACCAAGGCTCTTTCCCCCTTACAAGGGAGGTAGCCAAAAAGGGAAAGGCATAAAATCATTTCCACCCATTCCATCCCTGAATACACTCCACACCCCTCCACCCTCCCTCTTATCTGAGCACCTCCTGGATGACGGGTCATCCCTGCACCTTGTCCACTGCCCTGGGTCAGAAGCAGTGTCGCAAGACACAGCTCATCCACAGCAAGGCCGCTTCATTAAATCGGCGACCCCCCTCTCTGTCCCCCCATTGCATAAAAGGAGAGGACGGGGAGAAATCCCTTGGAATAATAGTAATATATATTGCCTCACATATCACGGACTTGAAATCCAGTCTCGTAATGAGGGTTTTGATGAGTTTTGAAAGTGGGCAGTAGGACGAGGAGTCTCTCCATTGCCATTCCTGTTGGACTGCTGCTTTCAGGTACTCATTTCCAAAACATTTGAAATCTGTTAATAAAAGACTTTGTAAGAAAATAGAAAGGCCTCAGTGTATTATTATTTTTCTACCTTACAACCAGTTCTAAAAGAATTGCATAAACAGATTTTGCTTTGTCAATCAAAATGTTTTTGTACATACATACATATACCAAGGCTTTTTCCCCCTTCCAAGGGAGGTAGCCAAAAAGGGAAAGGCATAAAAACACTCCCACCCATTTCATCCCTAAATACACTCCACACCCCTCCCACCCTTCCTCTCATCTGAGCACCTCCTGGATGACGGGTCATCCCTGCACCCTGCCCACCGCCCTGGGTCAGAAGCAGCGTCGCAAGACACAGGGAGGTTCTTAGAGTGAACTCCTTGAATGAAAAGGAAAAGAAGAAGGAGTACGAAAAGAAGCTGAAGGATAGAGCAGAGATGGGTGTGGAGGAGGAATGGGGATGGTTCAAGGAGGGAGTCTTAAAATGTGCAAGGATGGTGTGTGGAACAAGAAGGACAGGGGGAAATAGAAGAAAGGGTAGTGAATGGTGGGATGAGGAAACAAAGAAGGTTGTAGAAGAGAAGAAGCGAGCATTCACAGATTGGTTACAAAAGAGGACAGGGGAGTCATATGAGACGTACAAAGAAAAGAAAAGAGAAGTAAAGCAAAAGGTAAAGGAGGCAAAGAGGAGAGCAGATGTGAAATGGGGTAGGAGTATGACAGAAAATTTTGAAAGTAATAAAAAGATGTTTTGGAAAGAAATTAAGAGAGGAAGAGGAGGCGAATCAAGTAGGGAAGAAAAGGTAAAAGGTACAGATGGAGAGTTGATAATGGAAGAGATGGCAGTGAGGGGAAGATGGGCAGAATATTTTAGGGAGTTGCTGAATGTGAAGGAGGATAGGGAAGGAAAGATAGCTGCAGTGGGAAATGCGAAGAAAATGAGAGTGATGAGTGAGGAGAATGGAGGAGAAATAAGGAAGGATGAGGTGAAGGCAGTTGTAAAGATGATGAAAGCAGGTAAGGCACCTGGTCTGGATGGATGTCATGCAGAATGTCTGAAAAAGGGAGGTTCAGTGATGGTGGACTGGTTGGTGAGGTTATTTAATGTTTGCTGGAGAGAGGGTAGAGTACCGGAGGACTGGAGGAGTGCCTGTATAGTTCCTCTTTACAAGGAAAAAGGGGACAAGTGTGAATGTAGTAATTTCAGAGGGATTAGCCTGTTGAGTGTAGTAGGGAAGGCTTATGGGAGGATCTTAATTGAGAGGATTAGGAGAGGAACAGAAGGAGTAATTGGTGAGGAACAGTGTGGATTTAGGACGGGTAGAGGTTGTGTAGATCAGATCTTTGTGGTAAGACAGATATGTGAGAAAGCTATAGGAAAGGGGAAGGATGTTTTTTGGGCTTTTATGGATCTGGAAAAAGCTTATGATAGGGTAGACAGAAAGGCACTGTGGGAGGTTATGCAGATTTATGGGATAGGAGGAAAGCTTTTGGGAGCTGTTAAGAGTTTTTATGAGAGTAGTAGAGCTTGTGTTAGGATTAGAAATGGAGAGAGTGAGTGGTTTGAAGTAAAGGTGGGACTTCGTCAAGGATGCGTTATGTCGCCCTGGCTGTTCAACTTATACATGGATGGGGTGGTGCGAGAGGTGAATGCTAGGGTAGTGAGTCAGGGATTGGAGATGGTTAAAGAAAAAATGTTTTTGTAACTTCAGTAAATTTCCTTTCACTTCTAGATATTTTCCTTGTTCCATTCTTCCAAGATTACCAGTTTCTATGATGTTAACACTATCCCAGCATTTTCAAGGTTAATGTAGGAGAATGTGAAACTGGGATGGGAGATGTGGGTTATTGTGACTCCATATGTGTATGGGAGTGAGAAAAGTGAAGAGGAAAAGGATGAGTTTTGGATAGATTTAAATTAATTTTGGGAGGAATGTGAATATAGGGATATTAGGGGATCTTGATGCTCGAGTAGGGGATAAGCTGATAGTTGAAATAGTAAGGAAGTTTGGGTTATCAGGCAAGAATCAAAGTAGAGATGATGCTGGAAATGTGTTTAGAAAGGGAGTTGATAGTAAAACCAATGTCTTAAAAAGCCAAGCAAAAGTATACATGGAAAAGGGTAGTTGGTAGAGCATTAATTGGCTATGTAGTAATATAAAAAAGAATGATAGGAAGAGTTCTGGACATTCATGTTTACATGGGGAAGTGTCAGATTATTTTTTGTTAGAAGGGGAATTCAGAGTGAAGGAGGAAAAGTGTGGGAGGTAGAGCTGCTGAGTAACAACTTAATGAAGTAATAACAGGAAAAGCTATGAGATGTATGGGAGATGGTGAGAATAGAAGGGAGGTAGGAGTACAAGAATTGGTACATTTTAAGGACGAAGTAGCAAAATGTGCAAAGATGATTGTCCTGATTCTATGAGGGCCACTTGTTAATGACTTTCTACAGCAGGTTCTACCAAACCTGGAATGGTGTTGACCCTTGATGCCCTTCCCTTCACTTTGCAATGGGTTTGGCCTTCAAGGATTTTCAGGGTGTAAATGATGCTATATCGATTCCACTGTCTTTGTAGGGAATACAACCTGCGGTGTTTCAGCCTCTCCCAATAGTTCTGGGAGTCACCTGGGTAGCTTCCTTGTGAAGACCCTCTGTACCTGCTCCAATTCCTGTATCCTTTACTTTGTGGGGAGACCAAAGTTGACAGTTGTTTTTGATACTCCAAGGGTCTTCCACAGTGGGATAAGATGTTCTGGTTTTCTGGTCCTGAATATGCAAAAGATCCAGCCACTCATTTTTCTTGACACCTTGACAGTTAGGTTTATGTGTGCCTCAAAGCTGGAGTTATTATTGACCATAGCCCCAAGGTTCCTGAGGGTTTTCTTTTCCTCTATTTTGTCTTTGCCCACTGTGTAGTCATCTTCCTTCAGGTGTTCATTAGTGCCATATTTTATTACTTCAAAGTTTTTGTTGTTGAAGGTCATAGTACTTTCACTTGCCTTGCTAAATATTGTCTCCAGGTCACTTTATAAATTCACTGGGTCTTCCTTTGTCTCAATCAGCGAATGAAGAGACTTGGGATGAGGTTACCTTTAGGTCAATATCATTTATCATGATCAGAAATAGAAGTGGTCCTAGCACTGAACCTTGAGGTACCCCACTGATCAATGATGATTTTCTTGACATTGCACCTTTGACAACTACTGTTTATTCTCTATTACTTTGGAAGGGGGACGGAGAGGGGGGGTCGCCGATTAAATGAAGCGGCCTTGCTGTGGATGTACTGTGTCTTGCGACACTGCTTCTGACCCAGGGCGGTGGGCAGGGTTCAGGGATGACCCGTCATCCAGGAGGTGCTCAGATGAGAGGAAGGGTGGGAGGGGTGTGGAGTGTAGGGATGAAATGGGTGGGAGTGTTTTTATGCCTTTCCTTTTGTGGCTACCTCCCTTGGAAGGGGGAAAAAGCCTTGGTATATGTATGTATGTATGTACTTTGGAATTCACTTATCCAGACCCCTATTCTACCGATGATTCCTGTGTTTTTCAGTTTGTGTAGGAATATGCCGTGATACACTATTGAGTGCTTTTGCAAAGTGTAGGTAGACTATATCCACATTTCTCTCCTTGCTCACATCATTCAATATGTGTGGTGGTCTAGGAGTTGTGAGAGGCATGATCTTACTTTTTGGAACCCGTGTTGCCCCAGGTTTAACTGGTCGGTGCTCTCCAGAAATGTTACCAGCGACTTTCTGACAACCCTCTTGAAGACTTTGATGATGTGGGAGGAGAAGCAAACGTACCTGTAATTAGTTGCTAGACCTCGCGAGTCACCTTTTAGTATCTGGAATTTTTCCAAGTTCTATTGATTTCCTCCATAATATGCTTTTAGGTAATGCTAGTCTTTTCGCAGTTTTTAAATAATATTGCTAGGATGTTTTCTGGATCAGCTGAGGAGTCAGATTTTATTTCAGCTATAGCCTGGCAGATGTCTTCTGATGTAATGTTCAAGTCACCGATAGTGTTTACATCACTTACCCCTACTTTGAAGAAGTACCTAAGGGTTAGTACCTTTTTGTTAGTTTCTGGAGCACTGAACACACCTGGTCTTCTAATATCTTGACAACAGTGACGGGATTGTCCGCTTGTATCCAGTTTCTTGTCTTCTAGAAGGCTAATCTATGTTCTGGTTTTCAGTTTCTTGCGGGAATATGTTTGAAAGTACTTGGGGGTTGTTTTTAAGGCATTTCCCGCTTTGTTTTCTTCACAAAGTCTCTTTTATGTGATTTTTTTGCGTTATTTCATTTATTTTCATTGATGCTAGTGCTCAGTTTCGCTACGAGTCTTCTTAATAGTTTTGTTCTTTTTCTCATGATTTTTTTTCTCTGTCCCGAGGCATCTCGGATTTACAAACATTATGTCATCTTTCTGGTATATACTTTCCACACGTATCTGTGCATAGGGACACTTACGTTTTCGAGTATCTCTACTTCCATTGGTGATTAGTTTTTCATTAATCGTGTCCCAGTCCGCTTTCTCACAGGAAAAATTTAGGTTCTCGAGGCCTTTCTCTATTTGGTTCTGATTTTTTGGCATTTATTGTGGGTAGGTTAATTTTCACCTCGGTAATGTTGTGGTCGATGATGGTTCTTGTGGTGGTCGTACTATCATTACGCACTAGCTCATTGTCATTCATGAATATTAGATCTAGGATTTTTGGCACGTGTTGGTTCCCTCGCTAATTGATCTAAGAAAAAGTTCGTGTTTTAGCTCGTATTCCTCTCCAAGTAATCATTCGCGATTGTAACCAGTTCGGAACCCTCCCTTAATATAGTAAAAACGCCCAGGGTCGTTGCATAATTTAAAATAATATACATAAAAGTGGTACATGTGAACGAGACCGAAATATCCAGTCTCGAAAAATATTTGAGGCCAATACAGAAGAAAACGTTCGGGACGAACACGTCCTACTTGTGTGAGAGTGGAAAACAAAATACCAATATAGATACACCATCTGAAGGAATTATTTAGTTTTCTTTGGAATCTTCTCTCTCTCTCTTTTTTTTTTGTAATTACATAGTAACTTTTCATTGTCTTGGCTTGCTCTTTGCTCGTCCATATACTTTGCTCAGTGCATTAGCACGTAGTCACATCGTCTGTTTACATACAACATCAATACAGGTTTGTTTCGCAGCGGTGATTGGTGTAAGTTTGCAGAAATTTTACCGAGAATTAAAACACAAGATCTTCGGTGGAATGAAAATTGATAGTGTTAAACAAACATCCTATAGTTCATTTGTTGGACTACTGAATACTTAAACAAATAGTCTTGGTTTATCAGACAGCGAATTAGAAAATATATCAAGGTCGTTCGGATGTGCAGTGCAATCAAGTAACCAATCAGGATTCGACGATCTACCTAACATTAGCAGAATGTAAAGTTGGAAGTAAAAACTTTTAAGCGCTGAAAGATAAGGTCTAGTTATTATATGTGCATTACGACATGTCGAACACGTTACAAGAGCCAGTATGGATAAAGAAAAACAGATAACGCTCTTTAGTTCGTGGACACATCAGAAAAAATCTGATGATGACTCTAGTTATGCCCAACCTATGAAAGATCAGATGTGGGGAGATGATGAGATTCTCGCCCAAGTCCTGGAACAAAGTCTCAGGTAAGAAAACCTATGACACAGATTACATCTCTAGTTTTGATTGTATTAAGGATGCATTTGAAGTTCCAGAGCCATTAGAAATCTGTGCGTTCAACCAGTAAACAAGGAAGGTACGTCTTGAATTCTGGCGTCGTTTTATTTTCATTGACATGGTATCCTTATTTTTTTGGGAGATTATTTTTTTTTAATATAACTTACAACTTGGATCATCAGTTTTTTTCGTTGATGATTAGTTTATTTTCTTAATTTGTCATTATCTGGACTGACCTTTTAGTTTAGCTAGGAAAACAAGTGTCCCTTATTACTTATACATTTGTCCAGCGCGACTTCGTTACTTACAAAATCTGTTTTAGCAACTTTTTTGTTTATTTATTTCAGCCAAGAAAATTGCATATTACATTGATACATTATAATTTACAAAATTAATAATTAATTTTCTATTGCTATATTGCGTCCAGGTGCAAAACTGAACATTTACCAGAATGGGATTTAAAGCAATCAAACAATCTTTTGCCCCCAGTCTTTCCTTGCAGAAGACCTACAGCCTTCAGATAATTGGCAGTAGCTACTGGGTGGGACCATAAATCACTCAGGTGTTGTATTATCTGATACCATTAAATATTGTGTTGTCAAGTCTAGGTATTGTTAGTGTGGGGCATTGTAGCATAAAGTGTTCTCTGATTCGCCACAGTCTTGGGTCACACATTGGATTCGTGATTAGCAGTTAATACCTTCTCAGATAAGAATATAGAATTTGTATATGCTGTGACTTTACATACACACAAACCCAACTCCTTTCCCACCCAAGGTGGAGTGCTGGTTCACAATCAAGTGATGCTAAAAAAAATTCAGCCCAGGGTGGAACTCAAACTTGGCTCACCAAACTGGTGGTTGAGGACAGTACCACTGCATTGATGAGTGTGTGTTCTCTATGTGGGTTTCCCAGGTCCATAGCTGTTCAGGAAGAGTCCACAAAAGTGTGTGTTCTCTGGTGGGTTTCCCAGGTCCATGGCTGTTCAGGAGGGGTACACGAAAGCCAGACACTGCAGATGTACCGGTCACAAGAAATGAGGTCAGGAAGAGAAAGGATATATGTGTAAGGGCTAGGAAGTGCATCATACCAGCTAGAATAAGAAATAAATAAAATTGGTATATTGTAATGAAGTGGGGAATGTTAACAAAAATCATAAAGAAGTTCATCAAGATAGAGTGAGAGCTATTTTAAATGATGCCATAAGTGACAGATACCACTTGATCAAGTAAGGAATTCCAAATGGATACACATCTCATGTTGAAGAATCTTTTTTTTGTAACATAAGTTGGTGCCTTTTATAAGCAATTTTAGATTGGTATCCTGTAATTCCAGAGTAGACAGGACATGGGAAAGGCATATCTGAGTAAATAAGTGAGTGACTATGAAAGGTCTTCCAATAGTTAATAAGATCATGCCCAAGTAACCAACTCTTAACTGAGAACAGTGCCCTTAGCCTCACTGAATAGCACATATTTTCAAGGCCTTCCTCAATCACCTCTGCCATGGTCCACAGCCATGTTGATTCACATCATTCAAGATGGTCGACCCACCCTGTTCACTGTGGCAAGCAACATTATTGGTGTAAGCAGTGAACCTTGTGAAACTCCACTGGTCACTGCTCTCTATCCTGTAATTTTATCCTTTACTACTGACCTCATTTACCTTCCCTTCAAAAAATCATTCATTCATTGGAATAGTTTGCTTCTTAGTCTTCCAGTGTGTTCCAATTTCCACAAAAGTAACTTGTTAGGTACTCTATCAAGCCTTTTTCCAAATTGAGGAACACCAAGTACCAAAAAGAATATAAAGAATCCAGAGAGCAGCCACAAAAATGGCACCTGCACTTGCAAACTTGTCATATGAGGAGAGATTGGCTAAACTGAAGCAAAGAAGAGAGAGGTGACATACTGATCATCTACAGAATCATGAAGGGCACATAAATACTCGAAAGAGAGGACTTGTTAAACTGGGACAAGAGAAGCACAAGAGAACATGGAAAGAAAATAAAAAAACATAGCTACAGAAGAGATCTGAAGAAAAACAGTTTTCCACATAGAGTGCTGGACAATGAAATAGGGTGCGCAAAAACCATTCATGAGTTTAAGAGCAAACTAGACACTGCAAGATATAAAGGCGGAACACCACGAACGTAGCTCTCCTTCCCACAAAATACAACTAGGTAAATACACAGTCCACCCAACCTTTCCTCTTGCAGACATCAATCACATTTGAGTAAAAACTTAAAAGGTTTGACACACATGACCTTTCAGATCAAAAACCAAACTGACTGTCTGTCAGAATGTTCATCTCTTCAAGATATTTGATCCATTGATGTTTCACAATGATTTCACACAATTTCACTAATATGGTGGTCAATGATACCATCAAATAATTTAGTGAATTGGTACCACATTTGCCCTTATCCAGACATATGGAACCACTCCTTTTAATGAAGATGCAGTAAGACTCAATCTTGTCTGTCAGTTTTTATCCACATTCTTTAAATGTCCTATTTGAGATCCCATCAGTTCCTGAAGTTTTTCTCACATTCAGTGATTCCAAAAAGTTGAGCACTTCCTTCACTTCTATATTTATTTCTTCAAGCTCATTTGTATGTTTATGTATTTATATACATACCTTTATTTATATTTGTATACCTTTACATATATATATATGTGTATATATATATATATATAATATATGTATATATATATATGTATATATATATGTATATATATATATGTATATGTATATATATGTATATATATATATATATATGTATATGTATATATATATATATATATGTATATATATATATGTATATGTATATATATATATATATATATGTATAAAGACGCTCCTTAACTTATGTTTTAGTTACGTTCCGAACGGCCGAACGTAAGTTGAAAATGAACGTAAGCTGTTACTGTACCATACATCCGTAAATTCTATTACCGTATCTTATAAAACACCCCTAAATCATTAATTATACACGTAACATTGTAAAATGATAACATTAATTTCAAATAAATTTAAACAACATAAATTGAGATGGTGGAGGAGGGGGGGGGGATGAGGCAAGGCACGTTTGTGCCATGTAAACAATGGACGCAGCGTCATGAGTAAGTATCGTTTGAACTACGGAGAGCACGGTACACTAAATTTTTTTTTTTTTTTACAGTCAGTTCAAACGTAAAATCGAAATAACGTAAAATGAATTAACGTAAGTAGAGGAGCGTCTGTATATATATATGTATATATATGTATATATATATATGTATATATATATATGTATATATATATGTATATATATATATGTGTATATATATATATGTATATATATATATGTATATATATATGTATATATATATATATATGTATATATATGTATATATATATATATTTATGTATATAGATATATATATATATATGCATATATATATATATATATATTATATATATATAAATATATATATATATATATATATATGAATGTATATATATGTATATATATATATATATATGAATATATATATATATATATATATATATATATATATATATGAATATATATATATATATGAATATATATGTATGTAGTATATATATATATATATTCATATATATGTATATATATATATATATATTCATATATATGTATATAATATATATATATATATGAATATATATATATATGTATATATGTATATATATATATATATGAATATATATATATATGTATATATGTATATATATATATATATGTATACATATATATAAATATATATGTATGTATGTATATATATATATGTATATATATTTTTATGTATGTATATACATATATATATATATATATATGTATATGTATATATATATATATATAAATGTATATATATATATATATATATATATATATATATATATATATATATATATATATATATATAATGCAGCTATTAAGATGATGAGAGCAGGTGAGGCACCAGGGTTGGATGGATGCCATGCAGAATGTCTGAAAAAAAAAAGGAGGTACAGTTATGATGGACTGGCTAGTGAGGTTATTTAATATTTGTTTAAGAGAGGGTAGAGTGCCGGAGGACTGGAGGAGCCTGTATAGTTCCACTTTACAAGGGAAAGGGGGACAAGTGTGAGTGTAGTAGTTTCAGAGGGATTAGCTTGTTAAGTGTAGTTGGGAAGGCTTATGGGAGGGTCTTGATTGAGGGGATTAGGAGAGGAACAGAGGGAGTAATTGGCGAGGAACAGTGTGGATTTAGGACAGGTAGAGGTTGCGTAGATCAGATTTTTGTGGTAAGACATATGTGAGAAAGCTATAGGAAAAGGCAAAGATGTTTTTTGGGCTTTTATGGATTTGGAAAAGGCTTATGACAGGTTAGACAGGAAGGTATTGTGGGAGGTTGTGCAGATATACAGGATAGGAAGAAAGCTTCTAGGATCTGTCAAGAGTTTTTATGTGAGTAGTAGAGCATGTGTCAGGATTAGAAATGGATAGAGTGAGTGGTTCGAGGTAAAGGTGGGACTTCATCAGGGATGTGTTATGTCGCCCTCGGTGTTCAACTTATACATGGATGGGGTGGTGCGAGAGGTAAATGCAAGGGTGGTGGGTCAGGGATTGGAGATGTTTAAAGAAAATGGAGAAAAGTGGGAGGTGAGCCAGCTGCTGTTTGCGGATGATACTGTGCTTGTAGCAGGATCGGAGGAGAGATTGAGGAAGTTGGTGACAGAGTTTGAGAGTGTGAAAGAAGAAAGTTGAAGATAAATGTGGGTAAAAGCAAGGTGATGAGATGTACAAGGGGTGAAAGTGGCAGCAGACTGGAAGTGAGAATTAAGGGAGAGCGACTGGAGGAAGTGGATAGTTTTAGATACTTGGGTGCAAATGTGGCAGGAAAGGGTGGAGTGGAGGTGGAGGTAGAATGTATATTGAGAGAAGCGAGTAAATGCCTTGGTGGACTAAAGTCTCATGAGGAATAGACATTTGGGAATGGAGGCTAAGAGGAGATGGAGTGATTGTGCCAACAGCACTGTATGGGGCAGAAACATGGAACATAAGAGAGGAAGAGAGGAGTTTGAATGTGTTTGAGATGAGGTGCAGAAGTATGATGGGGGTTACTAGGCTAGATAGAGTGAGAAATGAGGAGGTGAGGAGGAGAACAGGGGTGGTAAGGGAGTTGGGAGATAGTGTGGATGAAAGAGTATTGGGATGGTTTGGACACATGGAAAGAATGAGTGAAGAAAGACTAGTAAAAGAGGTATGGAAAGCAGATGTGGAGGGAGTGAACACGAGGGGGCGACCTAGGATGAGGTGGATGGATGGGGTGAAAGAGGCTTTGGGGACGAGGGGAATGTCTGTTCAGGAATGACAGGAGAGGACAAAAGACAGGGGTGAATGGAGAATGGTTGTATATGGATGATGGTGTGATGCATGAGGTGGAATGGGTGGGAGAATGGGAGGTAAGGTATGTGTGAGAAAAATTTGACACAGACCAAAGGGATTTCCCCCTGTCTTCTCCTTTTCTTCATGGGGTGATGGAGAGGGAGAGTCGCCGATTTAATGAAGCAGCCTTGCTGTGGATGTGCTGTGTCTTGCGACACTGCTTCTGACCCAGGGCAGTGGACAAGATGCAGGGATGACCCATTATCCAGGAGGTGCCAAGAAATGAGGGAGGGTGGAAGGGAGTGAAGTATTAGGGATGGAATAGGTGAGAATGGTTTTTATGACTTTGTTTTTTGGCTACCTCCCTTGTAAGGGGGAAAAAGCCCTTGGTATATGTATGTATTGATGAAGCTGGAAAACAGTTTTGGCTCATCTCTGCATTTATCTCTTAAGAATTCATTCAAATATTTTATGTCATTTGTTGATAGGGAATATCAAAGCACTCAGAACTCAAGTCATGGAGAAGGACCCTCTCATCACAGGAATACTACTGATACAGAGGAAGAATATGGTATTGAGAGCACTCCAGTGTTGCCTCCTTGTCATCCACTGGAAACCTTGCCTGGTTTTGATCTAGATGCAGGACGAACATGGATCTACCCAGTGAACTATCCAGTTCGCCAGTATCAATATGACATTGTACATAAGTCTTTATTTCTAAATACACTCGTTGCCCTACCCACAGGTAAGAAATTGGTAACAACAGAATGGCAGTGAATTTTTTGTAACAAGTGCTTTAAAGTAATTTATAAGGCAAAAATGGAATTACTGCTAAGTATAGATATGAATATATTTGCATTACCAAAAACTATTATATTGTTGTCATTCTTCCCTGTTTTTATTTTTCAGGTCTTGGGAAAACCTTTATAGCTGCAGTTCTTATGTACAATTTTTATCGATGGTATCCACAGGGCAAAGTAATATTTATGGCTCCAACCAAGCCTCTTGTGACACAACAAGTGGAGGCATGCTATAATGTGATGGGCATTCCTCAAGCAGACACTGCAGAAATGACAGGTGCATATTGCATCATTAGTGGCATTAAGTGCATTCAACACATTTTTCTCTTAAGACTGAAAGATATATACTATACACTTTATGTCCACTTGTGTTCATGTATTCTAATTAATTCATTTGTTTATTTTATTTTTCCAAGGAACAATGAATCCAACCAATAGAATAGGTGCATGGAAGGCAAAAAGGATGTTTTTCTTAACCCCACAAGTTTTGACCAATGATCTAAACCGCGGAGCATGTCCGACAGCAAATGTGTGTTGTATTGTACTAGATGAAGCACACCGAGCACAAGGCAACCACGCATATTGTCAAGTGGTACGGGAATTGAGTGGCTATGGTGCCAAGTTTCGAATCTTGGCATTGTCTGCTACACCAGGAACAGACATAAAGTCAGTGCAGCAGGTGAGATGTGGGGGTTGGAAATATAGCTAAAGAAAGCCTCTCTCTTTCTCTCTCTTTCTCTCTGGGTGTCAGGCCATCCAGGGTGTCATGGATCTTGACAGTTGGCGTTGTTATTCATTAGTTTTAACAATGTGGTGTGGGACCTTGTGATCTTCTTTAAGTGTATGGGTAGGTCAAGGTGGGGATGCTCACAGCTCTAGTTTGCTAAGTGATCTAGTGAAAGTGATGGTAGGCCATGAAATGTTACCAATGGTAGGTGAGAGTGTAGGAAGGTGAGCTGGCAGTTGGCAGACCTGGCAGGCAAGTGGCAGCAGGAGTTGATCTAGCAGGCTGATCTGGTAGGCAAGTGGCAGCAGTCAAGTGTTGGCAGTCAATCTGGCAGGAAGTTAGCAGTAGTTGATCTGGCAGGAAGTTAGCAGTAGTTGATCTGGCAGGCAAGTGTCAGCAGTTGACAGAGCTGGCAGGCAGCAGCAGCAGTCAAGCTGATGGTAGTTGAGTGGTTAGCAGTCAGCAGAGCTGGGGATCAGGGTCCCTCACATTGGGCGCCAATGTCAGGATTTGGCTCGGACTAGTTGTGAGAAGGGGGGATGGGAGAGACGGCGAGGGAGGTGACAACTGTGCATTTCCAGTCATGTTCCAAGGTGATCTGCTTGCTGGGCAGGGGGGAGGAGAGAAGGCTTGCAGATGATGTTTCAAGGTGACCCAAGTCTTTGGTGATTCCATCCAGCTTATATACCTGGGTCAAGTCATGACCCATCCTCTTAATCGGTGCGAGGGCAAAGTATCGATGCCTGGGAAGCCTGATGCAATACATTCTCAGGCCACTGATCTAACCAGGGTGGAATGTATAGCAGGTACTGCACTTGTGTTCCTCAGAGAAAAGTTGTCTGTCCCGATGCAGCTGGCCAAGGCATAGGTGTTCCCATGGGACATTGTGGAAGCTGACAGGGTCCCTTCCCAGGCTGGTGACCTAGCAAAAATGGAATGAAAATGGAGCCGGGTACTGCATGTGTGTTTCCTCGAAGAAGTGCATGTGTGACCCATGCGGCCATGTGATGCAAGTGATTCTCCTGGGACATTGTGCAGATTAAGGGGTTGTGAGAGGGGGGGTGAGGACTAATGCCTCACACCACCAATAAGGAATCAACCTGATGACACACACACTGATTGCCCCAGATGCAGTCACTGCATAGAGGACATAGAATACCTTATCCTGCAGTGTCCTGCAGCACTCACTCTTTCCGGACAGTAACATAAAATCTCTCCACTGTGTTATCAGCTGAACAGTGGCCATTACCAGGTTCCAGGGGGCTACGGGCAAGAGAGAACTGGATATTGGATTGATGGAATGATATTTTAATTTTCTGCTTCTTCACAAGAACCTTCCCATTTATTATCCCATATGCATGCTTATGTCTTTGTGGATATATTATAATCATGAAGAACCCACAGTCAGAATAAAAGGGAACTTAGAAGTTTCCTTTTATTCTGACTGTGGGTTCTTCGTGATATTAATTTACAAATGTGCCACCACATTTTGTCCAAGTGATGGTGGATATATATATATATATATATATATATATATCTATATATATATCTATATTTATATATATAGAGATATATATATATATTTGTATATGTATATGTATATGTATATATATATATATATATATATATATATATATATATATATATATATATGTGTGTGTATTTACCTAGTTGTATTTACCTAGTTGTATTTTACGGGAAGGGGAGCTATGCTCGTGGGGTCCTGTCTTCATATCTCATTTTATCAACTATTTTTAAATTCATGTATTGTTTTTGCACACACCACTTTCTCATCTAACTTGTTCCAACTGTCTATTACTCTGTGAGGAAAGCTGTTCTTTTTCAAATCTCTTCTATAGCTGTCTTTTTTTATTTTCTTTCCGTGTCTAGTATTTCTGTCATCCCATTTTATCAGATTCTCTCTGTCAGTAATTTCTATGCCTTTCATGATTCTGTAAATAGCTATCAAATCTCCTCTCTCTCTTCTTTGCTCTAGTGTCTGTAGTTCAAGTTTTGCTAGTCTCTCTTCATATGATAGTTTTGAGAGTGTTGGTGCCAATTTTGTAATTGCTCTTTGTATTCTTTCAAGTTTTTTTATACATTTTTTTGTACTTGGTGACCATATCGTTGCTGCATATTCCAATCTTGGTCTTATCAGGGTGATTAGGATTTTCTTCACCATTTCTTCATCCAGGTATGTAAATGCAACTTTGATTGTTCTTATTAGATTATAAGTTTCTCCAAAAATCTTATTTATATGTTTCTCAGGTGACATATTATTCATAACAATGACTCCCAGGTCCTTCTCATTTTCTACTTTTTTTATTCCTTCTTCTCCCAATTTATATGCTCCTGTTATTCTGTTTTTGCTTTTTCCAAATTCCATTATACTACACTTTTTTGTATTGAACTCCATCTCCCATTTCCTACTCCATTCTTGTACCTTATTTAGATCTCTCTGTAGTGATTCACAATCTTCTTCAGTTTTCACTCTTTTCAGTAGTTTTGCATCATCTGCAAAGAAGCTCATATAGCTTTCTATTCCTTCATCCATATCATTAATATATATAGCAAACATTATTGGGGCCAGAACTGTTCCCTGCGGAACACCGCTTATTACTTCATCCCATTTTGAGTGTTGGTTTCTTATCACTACTCTCATTTTTCTTTCTTGCAAAAAGTCCTCCATCCAATTTAGTAGTTTGCCCTGTATTCCTCCTTCAGTTTCTAATTTCTTAAGCAACTTCTTATGTGGTACTTTGTCATAAGCTTTCTTTAGATCTAAAAATGCACAGTCCGCCCATCCATCTCTTTCTTGTATTATATCTATTAGCCTTGAATAGAAACATATTAAATTGGTGACGCATGATCGTCCTTGTCTGAATCCAAATTGCCTTGGATTTAACACTGTGTTTTTTTCTAAATATTTTACCCATCTACTTTTGATAATTCTTTCACAAATTTTTGCTATTGTACTTGTTAGAGAGACTGGTCTATAGTTGGTAGGTTCTTCTTTATTTCCTCCTTTGTATATAGGTACTATATTTGCTTTTTTCCAATCTTCTGGAACTTTTCCTTCTTTCAAGGAACTATTTAGTATGCTATGTATTTTGTCTGCCAGTTCATTCCTGCATTCTTTTAGTATCCAGTTTGCTATTTCATCTGGTCCATGCGATTTTCTGACATCAAGATTATTCAAGTGTGTTAATATTTCATTCTTTGTTACTTCTATTTCTTCCATAGGGGGGACTTTCTCTTTCCATTCATTCTCTTCAGGTTGTATGTTCTCCCTTGTAAACACTGATTTAAAATGTTTGTTCATAATTTCCGCCATTTCCATTTCCTCAGTGTATTCAACTCCCTCCTGTCTTAATTTCTCCAAGTCTTGTTTGTTTTTCAGTTTATTGTTTACAAATCTGTAGAATAGTTTTGGTTGATCTTTACACTTTTCTATGATATCTTTTTCATATTTTCTCTTTTCTTCTCTGCACATTTGTACATATTCATTTCTATAGCAGGTATATATTTTCCATTTTTCAGGTCTTCTGTTTTTTTTCCATCTGGTCCAGGCTTTGTCTCTTTTGTCTTTTAACTCCCTACAGCTTTTGTTGTACCAGCATTTTACATATTCTTTTTCTTGTTTTTGTCTTGGGACATACTTTTCCACTCCTTTTTTATAAATTTTTGTCAAAATATTCCATTTCTCTTCTACTGTTGTTTCTTCTTTGTATATTTCTTCCCAGTTTTCCTTTTGAAAGAATTCTCTTATTTTATCAAAGTTTGTTTTTTCATACATCATTCTTCCTTTTCTGTATTGTTCATTTCTTTTCATATATTTTTCTTCATTAAGTTCCAGTTCAATCAATATGTGGTCACTTTTACTTATTGGTGTTTTATATTCAATTTTGTCCACTATTCTAGGTTCGGATGTAATTACTAGGTCTAGTTTCGATGGCTCTTCTTCATTTCTATACTTAGTGTTCTCCTGTATCCATTGTGTCATTGTATGGTCAGTAACCATCTTGAGTAGAGCGTTTCCCCATGAGCCGTCTCCACCCTTTACTGTCATTTCTTCCCAGCAGATTTTTTTGCAATTAAAGTCGCCCATCATAACTATTTTTCCTCCCTCTTCCATTATCTTGTTTAATGTTATCTTTGTGTCCTCTAACATACTTTTATGTTCACTCTCTTCCCATGAGGCTGTTTTTGGGGGCACATAATTTATCACAAACTTTCTGTTCTTCTTATCTCTGTCTTCTACTTCCATCATTATCATCTCTACTGTATTCTTTCCATATGTGACACCTTTCACGTTTATATCCTTCTTAGTCAGGAACATAACTCCACCCCCTTCCTTTTTCACTCAGTTTCTAATCCAATAATTATATGCATCATGTCCTACACTGTTGGGTGGTAGTGGACCTTTTAATTTTGTTTCTACAATTCCCATTATGTCTGGTTCTTTCTCTTTCAAATAATCATTCAGTTCATTCAATCCTGTTATTAATCCATCTATATTTGTGTAAGACACTCTTAGTTTTCTGCCACTTCCATTGTGTTCTCTGTTTCCCTTTTGTTTTTCTCTTGTATGTCGACTTTCTTTAGTTTCATATTCACTGCTCTCCAATAGAATCTCTCTTTTTCTGACTCCGTTCTTATCTCGTTTTTTTCCTTTGCTTCAAGTCTTTTCTGTTTTTCTTCCTCTCTTTCCTCTTTATTCATTTTCCTCTTTATCCATACCTTTTTATATTGTTCATTTGTTGCTAGTTTCCCTGTTTTGGATAAGATATTCTCAGCCGTAGTTTGTGACCTGAATTTAATCTTGATTGGTCTGGTCTTGTCTGTACTATATTTCCCTAGCCTGAATTTCTCTTCGATTTGTTTCATTATTTCTGGTTCATCTTCCTGAACTAATTCTAGTAAATTTCTTACTTTTCATTTTCCTCTTTGATTCTTGTGGTTCTATCTGGGTTATGTTTCTCTTCCATTCCTAATATAATTATACATTTCTTTTTGTCTGCTAAGTCTCTTACTATATTCTCCTTCTGTCTCATCACTTTAATAACTGAGTTTTCAGTTTGTTCATTCATTTGCTGTCTGATTATGTCAGTGAATGCAACCTTGCTATTTTCATGAATTTTTTTCCAACCCTCCTTGTTCTCCTTATTATTCTCCTTTAAGACTTTATTCTCATCTTTTACTTCTTTTAACTGTTTTTTTAATTCTTCAATTTCCTTAGTTAAGTTTTTGTTCGCCTTCTCTAGTTCTTCCAATTTTTCAACTCTTCGTATAATACTGTCAAAATGACCGAACCTACGCTCCAAGTCCTCGATCATCTTATCGACCTTCTCTTCTAGTCTTGTCAGTCGGGGGTGGGGTTTGTGTCCCCCCCACCCTCTTTAAATCCCTGGAAAATATTCTCATCACTTTCTACTGTATTGCTCTTATCTATACTTCTAATCTTTACATTTTTATTAGACATTTCATCGTCATCAGAAGGGCTTTTGTTTACCTTTCGCCTGTCTGCCTGGGCCAAGTCTACTCCTTCCTCATTTCCTTCCATTTCCCTCAGTAATCCCTCCCCCTTTCCTCTTTCCCTAATTTCCTACTACACGAGCAATTTCCCCCCACCCTATAAATACAATAGGCACTTCTCTTTGCGTTGGGATCCACAAACTTCAATTCTCTTCAGAACGTCTTCTAAGCCGTCCATTCGTAGAAGTGTGTGTATTTACCTAGTTGTATTTTACGGGAAGGGGAGCTATGCTCGTGGGGTCCCGTCTTCATATCTCATTTTATCTAAACTATTTTTAAATTCATGTATTGTTTTTGCACACACCACTTTCTCATCTAACTTGTTCCAACTGTCTATTGCTCTGTGAGGAAAGCTGTTCTTTTTAAAATCTCTTCTATAGCTGTCTTTTTTTATTTTCTTTCCGTGTCCTCTTGTATTTCTGTCATCCCATTTTATCAGATTCTCTCTATCAGTAATTTCTATGCCTTTCATGATTCTGTAAATAGCTATCAAATCTCCTCTCTCTCTTCTTTGCTCTAGTGTCTGTAGTTTAAGTTTTTGTAGTCTCTCTTCATATGATAGTTTTGAGAGTGTTGGTGCCAGTTTTGTAATTGCTCTTTGTATTCTTTCAAGTTTTTTTATACATTTTTTTGTACTTGGTGACCATATCGTTGCTGCATATTCCAATCTTGGTCTTATCAGGGTGATTAGGATTTTCCTCACCATTTCTTCATCCAGGTATGTAAATGCCACTTTGATTGTTCTTATTAAATTATAAGTTTCTCCAAAAATCTTATTTATATGTTTCTCAGGTGACATATTATTCATAACAATGACTCCCAGGTCCTTCTCATTTTCTACTTTTTTTATTCCTTCTTTTCCCAAATTATATGATCCTGTTATTCTGTTTTTGCTTTTTCCAAATTCCATTATACTACACTTTTTTGTATTGAACTCCATCTCCCACTTCCTACTCCATTCTTGTACTTTATTTAGATCTCTCTGTAGTGATTCACAATCTTCTTCAGTTTTCACTCTTTTCAGTAATTTTGCATCATCTGCAAAGAAGCTCATATAGCTTTCAATTCCTTCATCCATATCATTAATATATATAGCAAACATTATTGGGGCCAGAACTGTTCCCTGCGGGACACCGCTTATTACTTCATTCCATTTTGAGTGCTGATCTCTTATCACTACTCTCATTTTTCTTTCTTGCAAAAAGTCTTCCATCCAATTTAGCAATTTACCTTGTATTCCTCCTTCATATTCTAATTTCTTAAGCAACTTCTTATGTGGTACTTTGTCAAAAGCTTTTTTTAGGTCTAGAAATGCACAATCAGCCCATCCATCTCTTTCTTGTATTATATCTATTAGCCTTGAATAGAAACATATTAAATTGGTGACGCATGATCGTCCTTGTCTGAATCCAAATTGCCTTGGATTTAGTACGTTGTTTTTTTCCAAGTATTTTACCCATCTACTTTTGATAATTCTTTCACATATTTTTGCTATTGTACTTGTTAGAGAGACTGGTCTATAGTTGGTAGGTTCTTCTTTATTTCCTCCTTTATATATAGGTACTATATTTGCTTTTTTCCAATCTTCTGGAACTTTTCCTTCTTTTAAGGAACTGCTTATTATGCTATGTATTTTGTCTGCCAGTTCATTCCTGCATTCTTTCAGAATCCAGTTTGCTATTTCATCTGGCCCATGCGATTTTCTGACATCAAAATTACCCAAGTGTGTCAATATTTCATTCTTTGTTACTTCTATTTCTTCCATAGGGGGGACTTTTTCCTTCCACTCAATCTCTTCAGGTTGTATATTTTCCCTTGTAAACACTGATTTAAAATGTTTGTTCATAATTTCTGCCATTTCCATTTCCTCAGTGTATTCAACTCCTCCTTGTCTTAATTTCTCTAAGTCTTGTTTGTTTTTCAGTTTATTGTTTACAAATCTGTAGAATAGTTTTGGTTGATCTTTACACTTTTCTATAACATCTTTTTCATATTTTCTTTTTTCCTCTCTGCACTTTTGTACATATTCATTTCTATAACCAGTATATATTTTCCATTTTTCAGGTCTTCTGTCTTTTTTCCATCTGTTCCAGGCTTTGTCTCTTTTGTCCTTTAACTCCCTACAACTTTTGTTGTACCAGCATTTTACATATTCTTTTTCTTGTTTTTGTCTTGGGACATACTTTTCCACTCCTTTTTTGTAAATTTTTGTCAAAATATTCCATTTCTCTTCCACTGTTGTTTCTTCTTTGTATATTTCTTCCCAGTTTTCTTGTTGGAAGAATTCTCTTATTTTATCAAAGTTTGTTTTTTCATACATCATTCTTCCTTTTCTATATTGTTCATTTCTTTTCATATATTTTTCTTCATTAAGTTCCAGTTCAATCAATATGTGGTCACTTTTACCTATTGGTGTTTTATATTCAATCTTGTCCACTATTCTAGGTTCAGATGTAATTATTAAGTCTAGCCTCGATGGTTCTTCTTCATTTCTATACCTAGTGTTCTCTTGTATCCATTGTGTCATTGAATGGTCAGTAATCATCTCAAGTAGAGCATTTCCCCATGAGTCATCACCACTCTTTACTGTCATTTCTTCCCAGCAGATTTCTTTGCAATTAAAGTCGCCCATCATAACTATTCTTCCTCCGTCTTCCATTATTTTAGTTAATGCTATCTTTGTGTCCTCTAACATACTTTTATGTTCACTCTCCTCCCATGAGGCTGTTTTCGGAGGCACATAATTGATCACAAATTTTCTGCTCTTCTTATCTTGGTCTTCCACTTCTATCATAATCATCTCTACTGTATTCTTTCCATATATGACACCTTTCACGTTTATATCCTTCTTAGTCAGGAACATAACTCCACCCCCTTGTTTTTTCTCTCTGTTTCTAATCCAATAATTGTATGTATCATGTCCTACACTGTTGGGTGGTAGTGGGCCTTTTAATTTTGTTTCTACAATTCCCATTATGTCCGGTTCTTTTTCTTTCAAATAATCATTCAGTTCATTCAATCCTGTTATCAATCCATCTATATTTGTGTAAGACACTCTTAGTTTTCTGCCACTTCCATTGTGTTCTCTGTTTCCCTTATGTTTTTCTTTAGTATGTCGAACTGCTTTATTTTCATGTTCACTACTCTCCAATAGAATCTCTCTTTCTCTGACTCCGTTCTTTCCTCGTTTTTTGCCTTAGCTTCAATTCTTTTCTGCTTTTCTGCCTCTCTTTCCTCCTTATTCATTTCTCTTTTTATCCATACCTTTTTATATTGATCATTTGTTGCTAGTTTCCCTGTCTTGGATAGAATTTTCTCTGCTGTTGTTTGTGACCTGAATTTAATCTTAATTGGTCTGGTCTTATCTGTACTATATTTTCCGAGTCTGAATTTTTCCTCAATTTCCTTTATAATTTCTGGTTCATCTTCCTGGACTAATTTTAATAAACTGCTTACTCTTTCATTTTCCTCCTTGATTCTTGCAGTTCTATCTGGGTTATGTTTCTCTTCCATTCCTAATATAATTATACATTTCTTTTTGTCAGCTAATTCTCTTACTATATTCTCCTTCTGTCTCATCACTTTAATAACTGAGTCTTCATTATGTTCTTTCAATTGCTGTTTGACTATGTCAGTGAATGAAACCTTATTCCCTTCTTGAGTTATTCTCCAATTTTTAGCTTCTGTAGCTAGTTTCTCTCTGTTTTCATTACTATTCTTCTTCAATTTCTCATTCTCCTCCTTTACATTTCCTAACTGTCTTTTTAGGTCCTCTATTTCTTCAGTTAAGTTTCTGTTAGCCTTCTCTAGTTGTTCCAACCTTTCAATTCTTTGAAAAATGGAGTCTACGTTACCTAACTTACGCTCCAAGTCCTCGATCACCTTATCAACTCTCTCCTCTAGTCTTATCAGTCGGGGGGGGGGGGTTGTGTCCCCCCCACCCTCTTTAAATCCCTGGAACATATTCTAGTCACTTTCTTCTGTATTGCTCCTCTCTATACTTCTAATCTTTACATTTTTATTAGACATTTGATCCTCGCTAAGTCTTTTGTTTACCTTCCGCTTGTCTGGCTGGTCAAAGTCTACTCCCTCCTCATTTCCTTCCATTTCCCTCAGTAATCCCTCCCCTTTTCCTCTTTCCCTACGTTCCCACTACTCCACGAGCAATTTCCCCCCCACCCTGCAAAAACACTAGGCACTTCTCTTTGCGTTGGGATCCACAGACTTCACTTTTCTTCAGAACGTCTTCTAAGCCGTCCATTCGTTGAAGTGTGTGTGTGTGTGTATGTGTACATTTTACACACACTGAATGATCCCCAGTGTACAGATTTTTATCTTTTCAACCACATTTTCACTTTAATTCCTCATGGAATTAAAGTGAACATTAATGTGGTTGAAAAAATTAAGATATATTACACACACACACACACACACACACTTCAGCGAATGGACGGCTTGGATGACGTTCTGAAGAAAACTGAAGTCTGTGGATCCCAACGCAAAGAGAAGTGCCTAGTGTTTTTACAGGGTGGGGGGGAAATTGCTCGTGGAGTAGTGGGAAAGTAGGGAAAGAGGAAAAGGGGAGGGATTACTGAGGGAAATGGAAGGAAATGAGGAGGGAGTAGACTTGGCCCAGCCAGACAAGCGAAAGGTAAACAAAAGACTTAGCGATGATGAAATGTCTAATAAAAATGTAAAGATTAGAAGTATAGAGAGGAGCAATACAGTAGAAAGTGACGAGAATATGTTCCAGGGATTTAAAGAGGGTGGGGGGGACACAACCCCCCCCCCCCGACTGATAAGACTAGAGGAGAGAGTTGATAAGGTGATCGAGGACTTGGAAAGTAGGTTAGGTAATGTTGACTCCATTTTCCAGAGAATTGAAAGGTTGGAACAACTAGAGAAGGCAAACAGAAACTTAACTGATGAAATAGAGGACCTAAAAAGACAGTTGAGAAATGTAAAGGAGGAGAATGAGAAATTGAAGAAGAATAGTAATGAAAACAGAGAGACAATAGCTAAAGAAGCTAAAAATTGGATAACAACCCAAGAAGGGAATAAGGTTTCATTCACTGACATAGTCAAACAGCAATTGAAAGAACATAATGAAGACTCAGTTATTAAAGTGATGAGACAGAAGGAGAATATAGTAAGAGAATTAGCTGACAAAAAGAAATGTATAATTATATTAGGAATGGAAGAGAAACATAACCCAGATAGAACCGCAAGAATCAAGGAGGAAAATGAAAGAGTAAGCAGTTTATTAAAATTAGTCCAGGAAGATGAACCAGAAATTATAAAGGAAATTGAGGAAAAATTAAGACTCGGAAAATATAGTACAGATAAGACCAGACCAATTAAGATTAAATTCAGGTCACAAACAACGGCAGAGAAAATTCTATCCAAAACAGGGAAACTAGCAACAAATGATCAATATAAAAAGGTATGGATAAAAAGAGAAATGAATAAGGAGGAAAGAGAGGCAGAAAAGCAGAAATGACTTGAAGCTAAGGCAAAAAACGAGGAAAGAACGGAGTCAGAGAAAGAGAGATTCTATTGGAGAGTAGTGAACATGAAAATAAAGCAGTTCGACATACAAAAGAAAAACATAAGGGAAACAGAGAACACAATAGAAGTGGCAGAAAACTAAGAGCATCTTACACAAATATAGATGGATTGATAACAGGATTGAATGAACTGAATGATTATTTGAAAGAAAAAGAACCGGACATAATGGGAATCGTAGAAACAAAATTAAAAGGCCCACTACCACCCAACAGTGTAGGACATGATGCATACAATTATTGGATTAGAAACAGAGAGAAAAAGCAAGGGGGTGGAGTTATGTTCCTGACTAAGAAGGATATAAACGTGAAAGGTGTCATATATGGAAAGAATACAGTAGAGATGATTATGATAGAAGTGGAAGACCGAGATAAGAAGAGCAGAAAATTTGTGATCAATTATGTGCCTCCGAAAACAGCCTCATGGGAGGAGAGTGAACATAAAAGTATGTTAGAGGACACAAAGATAGCATTAACTAAAATAATGGAAGACGGAGGAAGAATAGTTATGATGGGCGACTTTAATTGCAAAGAAATCTGCTGGGAAGAAATGACAGTAAAGAGTGGTGATGACTCATGGGGAAATGCTCTACTTGAGATGATTACTGATCATTCAATGACACAATGGATACAAGAGAACACTAGGTATAGAAATGAAGAAGAACCATCGAGACTAGACTTAATAATTACATCTGAACCTAGAATAGTGGACAAGATTGAATATAAAACACCAATAGGTAAAAGTGACCACATATTGATTGAACTGGAACTTAATGAAGAAAAATATATGAAAAGAAATGAACAATATAGAAGAGGAAGAATGATGTATGAAAAAACAAACTTTGATAAAATAAGAGAATTCTTCCAACAAGAAAACTGGGAAGAAATATACAAAGAAGAAACATCAGTGGAAGAGAAATGGAATATTTTGACAAAAATTTACAAAAAAGGAGTGGAAAAGTATGTCCCAAGACAAAAACAAGAAAAAGAATATGTAAAATGCTGGTACAACAAAAGTTGTAGGGAGTTAAAAGACAAAAGAGACAAAGCCTGGACCAGATGGAAAAAAGACAGAAGACCTGAAAAATGGAAAATATATACTGGTTATAGAAATGAATATGTACAAAAGTGCAGAGAGGAAAAAAGAAAATATGAAAAAGATGTTATAGAAAAGTGTAAAGATCAACCAAAACTATTCTACAGATTTGTAAACAATAAACTGAAAAACAAACAAGACTTGGAGAAATTAAGACAAAGAGGAGTTGAATACACTGAGGAAATGGAAATGGCAGAAATTATGAACAAACATTTTAAATCAGTGTTTACAAGGGAAAATATACAACCTGAAGAGATTGAGTGGAAAGAAAAAGTCCCCCCCCCCCATGGAAGAAATAGAAGTAACAAAGAATGAAATATTGACACACTTGGGTAATTTTGATGTCAGAAAATCGCATGGGCCAGATGAAATAGCAAACTGGATTCTGAAAGAATGCAGGAATGAACTGGCAGACAAAATACCTAGCATAATAAGCAGTTCCTTAAAAGAAGGAAAAGTTCCAGAAGATTGGAAAAAAGCAAATATAGTACCTATATATAAAGGAGGAAATAAAGAAGAACCTACCAACTATAGACCAGTCTCTCTAACAAGTACAATAGCAAAAATTTGTGAAAAAAACAACGTACTAAATCCAAGGCAATTTGGATTCAGACAAGGACGATCATGCGTCACCAATTTAATATGTTTCTATTCAAGGCTAATAGATATAATACAAGAAAGAGATGGATGGGCTGATTGTGCATTTCTAGACCTAAAAAAAGCTTTTGACAAAGTACCACATAAGAAGTTGCTTAAGAAATTAGAAACTGAAGGAGGAATACAAGGTAAATTGCTAAATTGGATGGAAGACTTTTTGCAAGAAAGAAAAATGAGAGTAGTGATAAGAGACCAGCACTCAAAATGGAATGAAGTAATAAGCGGTGTCCCGCAGGGAACAGTTCTGGCCCCAATAATGTTTGCTATATATATTAATGATATGGATGAAGGAATTGAAAGCTATATGAGCTTCTTTGCAGATGATGCAAAACTACTGAAAAGAGTGAAAACTGAAGAAGATTGTGAATCACTACAGAGAGATCTAAATAAAGTACAAGAATGGAGTAGGAAGTGGGAGATGGAGTTCAATACAAAAAAGTGTAGTATAATGGAATTTGGAAAAAGCAAAAACAGAATAACAGGATCATATAATTTGGGAGAAGAAGGAATAAAAAAAGTAGAAAATGAGAAGGACCTGGGAGTCATTGTTATGAATAATATGTCACCTGAGAAACATATAAATAAGATTTTTGGAGAAACTTATAATTTAATAAGAACAATCAAAGTGGCATTTACATACCTGGATGAAGAAATGGTGAGGAAAATCCTAATCACCCTGATAAGACCAAGATTGGAATATGCAGCAACGATATGGTCACCAAGTACAAAAAAATGTATAAAAAAACTTGAAAGAATACAAAGAGCAATTACAAAATTGGCACCAACACTCTCAAAACTATCATATGAAGAGAGACTACAAAAACTTGAACTACAGACACTAGAGCAAAGAAGAGAGAGAGGAGATTTGATAGCTATTTACAGAATCATGAAAGGCATAGAAATTACTGATAGAGAGAATCTGATAAAATGGGATGACAGAAATACAAGAGGACACGGAAAGAAAATAAAAAAAGACAGCTATAGAAGAGATTTGAAAAAGAAAAGCTTTCCTCACAGAGTAATAGACAGTTGGAACAAGTTAGATGAGAAAGTGGTGTGTGCAAAAATAATACATGAATTTAAAAATAGTTTAGATAAAATGAGATATGAAGACGGGACCCCACGAGCATAGCTCCCCTTCCCGTAAAATACAACTAGGTAAATACACACACACACACACATATATATATATATATTTATATATATTTGTAGTAGGAGTTTCCCATTAATGTATCTTGCACATTTCAGGTGATACAAAATCTTCAGATTTCCCACATTGAATTGCGTAGTGAGGACAGCCCTGACATTGCCCCGTACACACATGCTCGTAATATTGAGAAGATTGTAGTTGACTTGGGAACTGAACTTAAGAGGATAAAAGAGTATTATTTAGCTGTAAGTTATTTGCTTCTTATTTTTAAAATGTTCTTGCTCAAGTACTAGATCAGACTAAAGTCACTGATATTGTTCATGGAAATTGTCTGGACCATAAATGTGTATGCAAAAAAGAAGAGTAACTATGGAATTAAATGGAAGTTAGGGGGGATGGAAAAAATACCACCTTGATATAGGCAACACACAACTGAAAATGATTGTCTGGCATTCCAAAGAATGCAAATGTTCTTTGGTATGGAAGGGGTTAATGTATGGTGATATTATTTGTTTCGGTGCTTAAAGGTCAGAAGTTTTGTCTGTTAATGAAAATCCATACTTCTAACCACACCTCCGAACTCAAATTATTGTTTTTCTCTTAGTTTAATTTCACTTAATGGTAACACATCCAGCTAATTTTCACAAACATACTACCAGTCTCATAATTTTTTGCTCTCATTTATTCCACATCTGTGGATATTCAAAGACCCATCTATGAGGGTTTAATGGAAGGTTTACTGTGCTTGCATATGTTCTTGCAAACATGTGAGGCATATTGATTCATAGTAATATTTTTTTTTCATTTTCAGATTGTGAGGGTTCATGTAAAGAGGCTTATAGATTGGAGAGCAGTTTACACCAGAGATGAAACCACATTGTCAAAATTCCAGGTAATTAGATCAGTTTAGAAAGGTACTCAGTTTACGGTTTACCTTTTCTGTTTGCCAAGGTTAAAATGGGCTATTGCTGGTTACTTGAAGGCTGCAGGTTTTCTGCAAGAGAGACCAGGGATAACAGATTGATTGATTAAGATGGGCATTGATTTATGTAGTGAAGAATCTTTTTATTTATATACAAAGGTCTTGATCCCTCTTACTAGAAGATGGAGTTGTGGGAGAAAAATACTAGAGGGAGTCCCTGCTCTGCTTCATATAGTTGACTTTTATGATGTGCAGAGGAAGAAGGAAGTGGTATTCTTGTGTAATGCCACAAGGTGCTAAAGGGTAGTGAATAGGTGGAGTAATCAAGTATGAATGATAGAAGGTAGAAAAGATCAAGAGCCACATTTTCTCTCCCTCAACTTCTCACCACCCTAATGCTCAATATATCATACTCCCAAATTCAAACTCGCCTTTCCCTTTCAGTTTAGTATCACTCTATGCTAAGGAATCTATCATTCCTCTTACAAACATACTACCAGTTTCCTCTATTCTGTTCTCATTTGTTACACTTCCACACATTCAAAGATCCATTTATTAGGGTTCTGGTTAGCGTCATCTCCCAAGATCCTCTTTTGATTTGACTTTTCACAATAGAAAAATACAGAAAGGAGGTAAAGGTGAAATTGGGCTGAGAGGTGTATGGTTTTGTGAGGAAAATGAAGAGAAGGAGGAGGATTTTTAGGTTGAGTTGGGAGGAATGTAAATGTAGTGGTGTTGGAGGATCTTTTTGCTGGTTTGGGAGAAGGGCCAATAGAGTAGTGGGGTGGTGAGTTGGAACTGTATCTGAAAGATGTTACATATACCAAAGGCTCTTTCCCCCTAACAAGGGAGGTAGCCAAAAATCAAAGGCATAAAATCCACTCCCATGTTAGTGTATTGAAAAAATAATGAAAATGAATGCTGTGTTTAAGGAGAAAGACAAGCATAAGGGTGGTGGGTGGGAGGGTAGTTGAGAAGATAGTTTAGAGAATATGTAGTGGTGCCCAAGTGGAGTATTGGAGGAGTTCTGGATGTGGGTGTGTTCAGGGGAGGGAATTATGGATCTTCTGCAAGGGTCATCTGGGACAGTGGATTGAATGATAGATCCTCATATGCCTTATCAGCTATGTTTGGAATTATTTTGGTTCTGCCTATTGCATTTTGTTTTATTTATTTTATTCCTGTATTTTAGATAGGTAAACACACCCACATACACACATCCATAGCTTAAATATTATCTATAATTTTTCTACTTTAGATTGTAGAGTATTCCACTTATTCTTAGACTCCATGAACTGAATAGAATTTTCTGAAAATATCTTGAGGAAGATTTGTAAATATGGAATGATTAGGTAATAATAGGTTAATTAAAACAAAAAATTCTATCACACTTCCAATTTTTTTTCTACATATATGTACATATATGAATGTCTTTTTCCCCCTTACAAGGGAGGTAGCCAAAAGCAAAGCATTAAAATCCATTCCCACCCATTCCATTCCCACATATTCCACTCCCATTCACCCACCTCCCTCCCTCTTATCTTGGCTCCTCATGGATGATGGGTCATCTCTGCATCTTGCCCACTGCCCTGGGTCATAAGGACTGTAACAAGACACGGCACATCCACAGCAAAGCCACTTTATTTAATCAGTGACCCTCCCCCCCCCCTCTGTCCCCTCATGCAGAAAAGGAGAAGACGGGGAGAAAACCCTTTGGGCTGCATCAAAATATCATTTACACATACTCCCTTACCCCTTCCATGCATGACAGCATCATCCATACACATCCATTCTGCACTCACCCCTATCTTCTGTCTTCTTCCTTCCTCAACAGACATTCCCCTCTTTCTCAGTGCCTCTTTCACCCCATCCATCTCATCCTTGGTCGTCCCCTTGTGTTCACTCTTCCACCTCTGCCTTCCAAACCTCTTTTAGTAATCTTTCTTCACATATACAATTTTTTCATTTTTCCCAACCAGATTCTGAAGGCTCGTGAAGCTTTCCGTCAAAACCCCCCTGACAGTCTTCCTCGTTATCTGTACGGAGTAGTAGAAGGAGAGTTTGCTTTATGTATGACACTCTATCATGCCTTGGAATTACTTCAGTTGCATGGTGCAAAGTCTTTTCATTCCTTCTTGAAAGGTTTGTCATATTATTTGTCTTACCATGTGATACATATGTAAGAAAAACATGATTCATTTATAGTCATTTGTTTTTGTTTCTATTAGCTTGGCAGTAGGTGCTTATAGCCTTTGGATCTTAAGTGTATATAATTTAAGTTTCCCAGGGATGTAGATGATAGTATATTGTTTTTGACACAACAGGTACGCTGTCCAGTGACAAAGGTAATAATCGAGCCCGAGGAGAACTGCTGAGGAATTCAGATTTCATTCAGTTGATGGATTATGTAGAGAAAAAATTTTCCCCTGAGGAACATGTAAATGCATCAACATCACATGGTTCTCCAGGGCTGGATTCTAAGGTTTGTCACCAGTTGTAGTTATGTTCACATTGTACACAAAATTTCATTTTGTTGTTCTCTGCTTCTCCCATTCACTTCCACCCCTCCATCACCCTCCTTCCCTTCTGCCTTTCTTCACTCGTTCTCTTCCTCCATCTCTCCTTCCTTCTTTCATCAACTGCCCATCTAATCCCTGTCTCTCGTCTTCTCCCATTTACTTCCACCCCACTATCACCCCCCCTTCCCTTCTGCCTTCTTTCACTCATTCTCTTCCTCCTTTTCTCCCTTCCTCTTTTCTCAGCAATTGCCCTTCTAATCCCTGTCTCTCTCCTCCTATCTTCACTCTTCTTCTTTCCTGTGCCTTTCTTCATCCCTTTATCTCTTACAGCCTATACTTTGCTCCATCTCCTCCTCCTCCTCCTCCTCCTCCTCTTTCCTCTCTACTCCTTCTCTTTCTGCCTCTCTGTTAGTGATACAGAGTATAATTTGTTTGATATTAGTATTCTAGTCACCAGTACATGAATTCTTTTTAACCCTACAGTTCAGTAGCCCAAATTCTTCAAAAGCAAAACCAGGGAATCCATATGTGGCTAGCCACCCCAAGCTAGAGAAGTTAAGAAACATCATTTTGGAGCACTTTAAGAAGTTTGCCAGGGAAGACCAATCTACACGAGTTATGATCTTCTCTCAGGTTTGGAACCCCACAGGATTTTCACAAATTTTTCAATATTTGGCATAGTGGTGTATTTTACAGGTGTTAATCAGACTCAAGCCAGACAATTTACTCGGCTGAGGGTTGGAACCAAGGGGAACCCTGTTTTTAAAACCACTTTCTCTCCAGATACTTGTATGTTGAATCAAGATTGGCATATATCATCTAGAACAATATTTGTAAAATATGATGTGATGATGAAGTTATTCATGATTGTACTGTGAAACAGATGTTATTCATACTTTTATAGATGGAATAATATATATATTTATTTATTTATTTTTATTTATTTATTTATTTTTTTCCTTCCCATAGTACCGAGATAGTGTGAAGGAAATCACAGATATGCTCCAGGATTATCAACCTCAAGTCAAAGCCATGAGTTTTGTTGGGCAATCCTCTGTAGGAAGAGGAGCACGTGGATTTTCTCAAAAGGAACAGTTAAAGGTATTTTGAGTGTTGTTTGGACACCATTTTATATAGAAATTTTTTAAGACTGTTGCCAGTATGGGGCACAGTAGTATGAAGTGTTCAGTGTCTTATGTGTGGTGGTTACATCTGGGTCAATTTGAATGTAGCCAGGCTGATTCTGTGTTGGTATTGTCATAATGATGTGGGAGGGTTTTCTTTGTGGGACTTATATCTGGAGGTTGTTGTAGTATTGAGTTTGGTGGTCTTTCTGAATGGCTTGTTTAGTTTGGGCTATGAGGATGGATAGAGTGAAAAATGTAGAGATGAGGCAGAGTGCTGGCAGTTCAGTTTGACCAGAGAATACTGGGGTAGTTTGGTTATATGGGAAAAAATGAGTGAAGGAAAACTAGCAAAAAGAGTGTGAACTGAGTAAATTTGAGGGGAAGACTGAAAATGAAGTGGATAGATAGAGTGAAAGAGGCATTGGATGTAAGAGGAATGCCTGTCAGGGAAGAGAGAGGGCAAGAGATACGTGTGAGTGGAGTCATTGTGAATGGATGAAGAAATGATGTGACCTGAATGAGTTTTTCATTGTCTCCTGTATTTTCTTGAGTGGATGAGGGGGTGGGGTTGCCATATAATGAAGCAGTGGGGTTAAACTATCTTCATTTGTTGGAGGTACTTTATGTAGCTGCATTGCCTCTGACCTGGGTAGTCTGCAGTGCAGGGGACTGGGATGATCCTTCAGCCAAGAGGATCAAAGATAGAAGGTTTGACAAATGGGTCTTTGAATAGGTCTGGGATTGGTGAAGGGTGGATATATGCTTTGATTCTGTTATCCCCCTTATAAGGAAGAAAAGGCTTTTTGGCATATCTTGTATATGTATGAAACATAAGGCAAAATCTAAGTACATACACCAAAAGCCCATTCCCCTTGTAAGGTGGCTGGCCAAGTCAAAATGCTTGCCTACTTAACATACCATATAAAACACAATTAACACCCTCCCATTTCAACACTTCATTGATTAAGGGTTATCCCATACCCCCAGCATACTACTCAGTGCATAAAAAAATATATATAAATAAAATGAATAAATAAATCATAAAGCAGATGAGAAGGACATCCTTCAGAGTGTTTCATCCTTTCATTCACAGTGTCCTTCTATTCACTATCTTTTGCACTCCTTTCCCTGTTTGACAAACATTTCCCATGTATCAAAAGCCCTCATCATCCTATCCATCTACCTCATGCTTTGTTTCCATCCCAAGTTCACTCCTGCTTTCTACACTCATTTGTTCTTTCCATACACCCAAACCAGCTCAACATTTTTTGATGTACCATATCTGAAAACTTGTCTTTCATCCCCTGTTCTTTACCATGTCACCCTTCTCTACCATGCAAGTGTATTCTTTAAAACTTTGGTTACTTGCTCACATTGCAGGTGGTGAAACGATTTAGAGAAGGAGGGTACAATACTTTGGTTTCTACCTGTGTTGGTGAAGAAGGTAAGCAGTTTTCATAGGAGCAGTAGTTAATTTAGCATATTAATGATATGCTAACTCTTTGAATGGGTGAGGTTTGTCTCTGCTTAATAAAATTGCCAAGAGGCAGATAGACCTAAACCTAATGAGTTTTTGTGTAACAGTGAATTGTTGAATGGGGTCAGGTATTGGTGAATCGCATATTGCAACCTCTAATCTATATAGAGTTCCAACTTGTTCTATAACCTTAATTTCACATTATCACATTGAGGTTGGAATTCATGTATTATTCCAGCTTGGGCTATATCACCTTCTAAACTATTCCAAATATTTATGTATCTATATGGAAAATCATATTTCTTCACATAATGAAGACATGTAGTCTTTCTTAATTTGTACTCATGATTGCCCTCCCATCCTTAATCATGAGATCTCTTTTGTCATTGTTGTCTATCCCATTTAATGACTAGAATACTGCAATCATATCATCTCTTTCTCTTCGATCTATCAAAGATAGCAGACCCAGTGCTTTTAGTCTTTCCTCATGTGGTTTATCTGCTAGGCTGGGGAATTTGGTTGTTACCCTATATATTCTCTCATCTTACTTATATCTTTCACTCTGAGTGGGGACTACACCACTTGCTTATTCTGGTTTTGGGTTTACAAATTTTTGTTTCAGTTTTTTCATCATCTCCCCATCCATATTGTTAAAAGCTAATTTAATCTTCTGCAGTATTCTGTTGTCTTTCCAGCTCTGCTGATATGTCTTTCAGGTGGCAGGTTGTCTTTTATCAACACTCGAATCTTTCTCCTCTTTTGCTTTTGTAGTGTGTGTGTATTTACCTAGTTGTATTTTACGGGAAGGGGAGCTATGCTCGTGGTGTCCTGTCTTCATATCTCATTTTATCAAAACTATTTTTAAATTCATGTATTGTTTTTGCACACACTACTTTCTCATCTAACTTGTTCCAATTGTCTATTATTCTGTGAGGAAAGCTGTTTTTTTTCACATCTCTTCTGTAGCTGTCTTTCTTGATTTTCTTTCTGTGCCCTCTTGTATTTCTATCATCCCATTTTATCAGATTCTCTCTATCAATAATTTCTATGCCTTTCATGATTCTGTAAGTAGCTATCAAATCTCCTCTCTCTCTTCTTTGCTCCTCTAGTGTCTGTAGTTCAAGTTTTGCTAGTCTCTCTTCATATGATAGTTTTGAGAGTGTTGGTGCCAGTTTTGTAATTGCTCTTTGTATTCTTTCAAGTATTTTTATACATTTTTTTGTACTTGGTGACCACATCGTTGCAGCATATTCCAATCTTGGTCTTATCAGAGTGATTAGAATTTTCTTCACCATTTCTTCATCCAGGTATGTGAATGCCACTTTGATTGTTCTTATTAAATTATAAGTTTCTCCAAAAATCTTGTTTATATGTTTCTCAGGTGACATATTGTTCATAACAATGACTCCCAGGTCCTTCTCCTTTTCTACTTTTTTTATTCCTTCTTCTCCCAATTTATATGATCCTGTTATTCTGTTTTTGCTTTTTCCAAATTCCATTATACTACACTTTTTAATGTTAAACTCCATCTCCCACTTCCTACTCCACTCCCATACTTTATTTAGATCACTCTGTAGTGACTCGCAATCTTCTTCCGTGTTAACTTTTTTTAATAGTTCTGCATCATCTGCAAAGAAGCTCATAAAACTTTCAATTTCTTCATCCATATCATTAATATACAGGTAGTCGTCGACTTACGACCAAGTTCGGTTCCGACAGACAGGTCGTAAGTCGATCTGGACTCAAGTCGGTCTATATATATATATATATACAGTATATATTACCCTTTATAATATATATACATATATGTATATATATATATATGTAATATATATGTATACTGTATATATATATATATATATATATATATATATATATATATATTGTATATTTAGCATACTGAAATAATCTTAGCATCTTTGAACTATGTTGTATAGTATTTTTAACCTTTTTATAATTTCATCTGATTTTCTTTGGGAAACGTAGCCTAGGCCTAAGCATATTGAATAAAATCCTATCCTCTTTGACCTGATATTTAATACTGTATTTGTTAACCTTTGTATTATTTTACCATCAGAATTTTTATCATTTTCGTTAGGAAACGTAGCCTAGGCCTACGCATACTGAATAAAGTCCTGTCATCTTTGACCTACAAATCCTTTTTTGTTGGTTACATTAAAATCATTGTAAAGCAAAACTAGGAAAAGAATATTTCGAAACACATTCTTTTCTTTTACGTACTGTACCGAAAATATTGTTATCGACAACAGACTAGGCATAAACAAAGTTTACTGTTACATTTTATTAATCGCAAAACATAAAAATACAAAATGCTGTGCCGAACATTTTGTCATCGACAACAGACTAGGCATAAAAAAATACTACTGTTACATTTTATTAATTGCAAAACATAAAAATACAAAATGTAAGGCAAAATTAATTTTTTTTTTATTTCAACAAAACACATTCTTTTCGTTTAAGTACTGTACCGAACATACACAACAAACTAGCCTAGGCATAAAAAGTTTGTTATATTTTATTAATTGCAAAACATACAAAAATACAAAATGCAATGCAAAATTAGGAAACATTTTACTTCAAACAAACAAAATGAAAGAATATTTAGCTGGCTGGGATGCTGACGCTGCCGGCAGCCTGCAAAAACTATCGTACTCGCGTCTCGCAGCGTGCGGAGTAATGTACTGCACTGCCAGGCGTAACATTGCAATTCTATTACTCTATTAAATGTTAGATATTATTGCACCATCTCGTGGTCGTAAAGTCGATCAGTCGTAAGTCGACGACTACCTGTATATAGCAAACATTATTGGGGCCAGAACTGTTCCTTGTGGAACCCCGCTTATTACGTCATCCCATCTTGAGTGCTTGTCTCTTATCACTACTCTCATTTTTCTTTCTAGCAAAAAGTCTTCCATCCATTTAAGCAGTTTGCCCTGTATTCCTCCTTCAGTTTCTAATTTCTTATGTGGTACTTTGTCAAAGGCTTTTGTTAGGTCAAGAAATGCACAATCAGCCCCTCCATCTCTTTCTTGTATTATATCTATTAGCCTTGAATAGAAACATATTAAATTAGTGACGCATGATCGTCCTTGTCTGAATCCAAATTGTCTTGGATTAAGCACGCTGTTTTTTTCTAAATATTTTACCCATTTACTTTTGATAATTCTTTCACAAATTTTTGCTATTGTACTTGTTAGAGAGACTGGTCTATAGTTGATAGGGTCTTCTTTAATACCTCCTTTATATATAGGTACTATATTTGCTTTTTTCCAATCTTCTGGAACTTTTCCTTCTTTCAAGGAACTATTTATTATGCTATGTATTTTCCAGTTCATTTCTGCATTCTTTCAAAATCCAGTTTGCTATTTCATCTGGTCCATGCGATTTTCTAACATCTAGATTAGTCAAGTGTTTCATTATTTCATTCTTTGTTACTTCTATTTCTTTCATAGGGGGGACTATCTCTTTCCATTCGATCTCTTCCGGTTGTATATTCTCCTTTGTAAACACTGATTTAAAATGCTTGTTCATAATTTCCGCCATTTCTATTTCCTCTGTGTATTCAACTCCTCCTTGTCTTAATTTCTCCAAGTCTTGTTTGTTTTTCAGATTATTGTTTACAAATCTGTAGAATAGACATCTTTTTCATATTTTCTCTTTTCCTCTCTGCACGCTTGTACATATTCATTTCTATAACCAGTATATATTTTCCATTTTTCAGGTCTTTAGTCTTTCTTCAATTTGGTCCAAGCTTTATCTCTTGTCTTTTGACATTCTACAACTTTTGTTGTACCAGCACTTTACATATTCTTTTTCTTGTTTTTGTCTTGGGACATACTTTTCCACTCCTTTTTTATAATTTTTTTTTCAAAATATTCCATTTCTCTTCTACTGTTGTATCTTCTTTGTGTATTCTTTCCCAGTTTTCATTTTGAAAGAATTCTCTTATTTTATCAAAATTTGTTTTTTCATACATCAATCTTCCTTTTCTATATTGTTCATTTCTTTTCATGTATTTTTTCTCATTTAGTTCTAGCTCTATCAATATGTGGTCACTTTTACTTATTGGTGCCTGGTATTCTATCTTTTCCACTATTTCAGGTTCTGATGTGATTATTAGGTCTAGTCTTGATGGTTCTTCATTTCTATACCTAGTGTTCTCTTGGATCCATTGTGTCATTGTGTGGTCAATAATCATCTCAAGTAGAACATTTCCCCATGAGTCTTCTCCACCCTTTACGGTCATCTCTTCCCAGCAGATTTCTTTACAATTAAAGTCGCCCATCATAACTATTCTTCCTCCATCCTCCATTATCTTGTTTAGTGTTATTCTTGTGTCTTCTAACATACTTTTATGTTCACTCTCTTCCCACGAGGCTGTTTTTGGGGGCACGTAGTTTATTACAAACTTTCTGCTCTTCTTATCTCTGTCTTCTATTTCTATCATAATCATCTCTACTCTGTTCTTTCCATATGTGACACCCTTCACATTTATATCCTTCTTAGTCAGGAACATAACTCCACCCCCTTGTTTTATCTCTCTGTTTCTAATCCAATAATTATATGCATTGTGTCCTATGCTGTTGGGTGATAGTGGACATTTTAATTTTGTCTCAACAATTCCCATTATGTCCGGATCTTTTTCCTTCAGATACTCGTTCAGTTCATTTAGTCCTGTTATTAATCCATCTATATTTGTGTAGGATACTCTTAACTCTCTGTTATTTCCATTGTATTCTCTGTTTCTTTTTTGTTTCTGTTATGGTCCATTTCTTCAATTTCATATTCACTACTCTCCAGTAGAATTCTTGTTTTTCTGACTCCGTTCTGGTCTCGTTTTTTTTCTTTAGCTTCTTTCCTTTTCATTTTTTCTTCCTCTCTTTCCTCTTTATTCATTTCTCTTTTTATCCATACCTTTTTATATTGTTCACTTGCTGCTAGCTTCCCTGTTTTTGCTAAGATATTCTCTGCTGTTGTTTGTGGTCTTATCTGTACTATACTTTCAAAGTCTAAACTTCTCTTCAATTTGTTTCATTATTTCAGGTTCATCTTCTTGAACTAATTCTAGTAATCTACTTTTTCATTTTCCTCCTTGATTCTTGTGGTTCTATCTGGGTTATGTTTCTCTTCCATTCCTAATATAATTATACATTTCTTTTTATCTGCTAAGTCTCTTACAATATTCTCCTTCTGTCTCATCACTTTGATAACTGAGTCTTCAATTTGTTCTTTCATTTGCTGTTTAATTATATCAGTAAATGCAACTTTACTATTTTCCTGTATCTTCCTCTACCCCTGTGCCTCTTTTGCTATTGTTTCTTTATTGTCTTTATTGTTCCTTTTTAATTCTTCATTCTCCTCTTTTACTTCTCTTAACTGTCTTTTTAGTTCTATTTCATCAGTTAAGTTTTTGTTCGCCTTCTCTAGTTCTTCCAATCTTTCAACCCTTTCCGCAATTTTTGACATTTTACCGAACCTAATCTCCCATTGTTCAGTCATTTGTTCAAGTTTTTCCTCCAGTTTTGCCAGTCGGGGGAGGTTGGTATCCGCCCCGCTCCCCCCCCCCCTCATTAAATCCATGGAAATTATTATCCTCACCTTCTATTGTGCTGCTCTTATCTATGTTTCTAATCTTTACATTTTTGTTAGTCCCTTCGTCGTCACTAAATTGATCCGGTCTGCCTGCCTGGACCAAGTCCTCTCCTTCCTCATTTCCTTCCATTTCCCTCAGTAATCCCTCCCCTTCTCATTTTTCCTCGGTTTCCCCCTACACCACGAGCAATCCCCTTCCCTGCAAATACAATAGGTACTTTGCGTCGAGATCCACGAAAATTTCACTTTTTCTTCAGGACGTCAATCCTTGCCGTCCATTCAACGTGCGTGTGTGTGTGTGTGTGTGTGTGTGTGTGATGCACCCAAAGAGTATGTTACAGTAGAATGTTTTATTAGTATTTCTATACATTTAGATATTCTTGAGTTTGTGTTATTTTATTTTTCTGTCATTGTTTTCACAATTATGATTACCTCTTGATATATATTGGTGAATGCTGTTGTTTAAGTCTTGTTAATTATTTCACATTTTATGAATTTGTACTGGTAGGTCTGGACATTGGAGAGGTGGATTTGATAATTTGCTTTGATGCACCCAAATCGCCAATTCGGCTGGTCCAGCGCATGGGCAGGACAGGCAGGAAACGGGAAGGCAGCATTGTTGTGCTTGTTACCAAAGGCAAGGAGGAGCAGGTTAGTTAAATTCCTTGTTATTTTTGGTAGTTTCCTTAGTATATAATTTGTTAATTTAAGCAAGAAGTGTCTAATGAAGGGAGGAACAGTTATAGTGGATTGGTTTGTGGGATTGTTTAATGTGTGCCTGGGGGAAGGAAAAGGAGACAAATGTAAATGTAATAATGCTAGAAGGACCAATTTATTAATTATAATTGGTAAGTTGTCTGAGAGGTATGGTAGGTGTTACTATGCTGGATAGAGTGAGAAATTGAGGAAAGCAGGGGTGGAAATGGAGTTGGAAGATAGGATTGATGAAAGAGTATTGGGATGGTTTGGACACATGAAAAGAGTGAAGAAAGATTAGTAGAAGATGTGTGGAAGGCAGAGGTAGAGGAAGTGAACATGAGGGGGCGACCAAGGATGAGATGAGATGGCTGTGGTGCAGGGGCATTGGGAAAGAGGGAAATGTCTGTTGAGGAAGGAAGGTAAAAAACAGAAGATAGGGGTGAGTAGAAAATGGTTGTGTATGGATAATGCTGATATATGGAAGGTAGTGGGTGGGGGATGGGGGTGAGGAAGTATGTGTGAATGATATTTTGATGCAGCCTGAAGGGATTTCTCCGTGTCTTCTCTTTTTCTGCATGAGGGGCTGGAGAGGGGGAGTTGCCAATTAAATGAAGCAGGCTTGCTGTGGATGTGCTCTGTCTTGCTATATTGCTTCTGACCCAGGGCAGTAGGCGAGATGCAGGGAGGAGCCAAGAAAAGAGGGAGGGAGGGGTGGTGAATGGGAGTGGAGTATGTGGGGATGAAATGGGAGTGGATTTATGCCTTTGAATTTGGTTACTTCCCTTTAAAGGGGGGGGGAAGCCCTTGGTATGTGGTATGGTTCCTCTGTGAGGGGCACTGTCCTAGCCTCCCGATAGGGGGGAGTGTGTGATGTTAAACCATATATGGTATGGTATGGTAAGGCATATGGGAAAGTGTACATTGATAGGATTAGGAGGGGAAGAGATGGAATAGTTGGAGAAGAGCAGTTTGGTCTAGGAAAGGAAGAGGTTGCATAGATAGAATTTTTGAAGTAAGCTAGATATCTGAAAAGTGTTTTGCAGAAGGTAAGGAAGTATTTTTGGGTTTTCTATTTTTCCTTTCATCCAGGAGGTGCCAAGATAAGAGGGAGGGTAGAAGGTGGAGGGGAGTGGAGTGTATTAGGGATGGAATGGGTGGGAATGGTTTTTATGCCTTTGTTTTTTGGCTACCTCCCTTGTAAGGGGGAAAAAGCCTTTGGTATATCTATGTATTTTTCCTTTCCATTATTTTACTGTTTGATTTTTTATCCCTTAAAAAAATACTCTTTGCAGTTACTCTTGTTTCCCATCATCACCTACAATTTTCCATTTTTTTTCCAACATTGTTTCCATTTGTTTATACATGGTGAATTATGTGTAATGGTGACAAGTTTATATTTCCAGACATATAACCAAAGTCAGTACCAGAAGAAGACCATCCATTCTGCTCTTGCAAATGGTCAAATCTTGAAGAAGTATTTATATCCCAGAAGTGAAAGAATGATCCCAAAAGGTAAGAATCTGCCTATTGTTTATAAATTTACTAATCAAAGCTAAGACAATTCCCAATTTGAAAAAAAGAAATGGATGAAGATATTGACCGAAATAGGAATTTCTGATACAGAAATTCTTAACCTCTTCACTCCGGGGCACATCGCACGTCTGGCAGCATTAGCTGCCCGACGTGCGATGTTGCGTCATAATAATCGCATTATAAAAAATAAAGTCAGTGCTCAATCGTTCGTTCTCTTTCACCCGTGAATTTTGATAACCATAGAAAATATGATGAAGCCAGTTTAGAGAGAATGGAGGTTACGTAGGTATGACTACAATAAATATATTCAAGACGCCAACGTCGGCATAATCGCGTACCCACTTGCTCCTCATGACGCCTATGTAGGCATCACCGTATGGAAGTGGTTAACCCCTTCCATACGGTGCCGCACACGTAGGCGTCATGAGGAGCAAGTGGTTTCGCGACGCTGCCATATCGGCGTCTTGATTATATTTATTGTAGTCGCCCCTGTGTTTTTACATTCTCCCAAATGCGACCTGAATCCCATTCTCTGTGGTTTTCAAAATTCGCGGGTGAAAGAGAGAACGATCGATATAAGCGGCGACTATATTTTATGATGCGAATATTATTTCGTTACGTCATACGTCTGGCATTGGTTGCTGCCCGCGAGATTTAAGTCCCGTATTGAAGTGGTTAAGTGTTTGTTGTGGAGTTTCTTCTGTGAGGAACTAATGGTGGGTACTTGCCTGCATGTGATGGTCCTGCAAGACGGGCAGTGAAGCTGCTCTGTTGAATTCCCTCATCTCCATGAGGAGATACAACCCAAGATCATTCTCTGATATCAACTTCAGCTATATTCCTTACACTTTTTTCACATGGCGAAAGCTGACAACTGGCAACTGCTCTCCTTCTACCATTTTAAACCAATGATGTAGGAACTGTCCCACACCAATGTAACTTAGATAGCAGTCCATAGTTTCTTCCTAGAGAGACCTGTGGGAAGGCCCAAGGACCAATGCTGATGACTGTGGGGTTGTGGATCTTACACATATTGAAACTTGAGCCAACAATTATTATGTCTCCAGTAATAATCAGGAGGTGCTAAGATAAGAGGGAGGGTGGAGGGGTGTGGAGTGTATTCAGGGATGGAATGGGTGGAAATGAATTTATGCCTTTTCCTTTTTGGCTACCTCCCTTGTAAGGGGGAAAAAGTCTTGGTATATGTATGTATGTAGTAATAATCATAAGATGAATTGGACATGAGGGGATGTTGAAAAGTTATGATGAAGCCAGATGCATATTAATGAATACAAGTAAATCCATGATATATCAAACTAACTGGTGGGAAGGCTTGGTCATCATAATTGAAAGCACATATTGTATGTAAGTATGTATTTAAATTTTCCACGTGCCCAACATCCATACTGAACCTTGTGCAGCATATACTGACCTTGTTCATTTTATCAGACAAATGATCTCGCCAGGTTGATATAGCTGAAATTCAGTGTAACGAGATTTGTTATATTAAAGGTTTACTATGTCCAAAGGGAACTTAACTTACACCTTATTTAATTTGACTCTTTATCATGACAGGTGTTCAGCCTGTTTGCCATAAGCTGATCATGAAGGTGGATGCATGGGATGAGAAAGCTGGCAAAGGAAAGAAGCGTAAATATGCCTCGGAAAGTTGTGGTTCTTTGTTCTCAAGTGTACAGTCTGGAAAGGGAAAGAGAAAGGTAAATTCATACATATTGTTTGAAAAAAAAAAAAAGTACTAGAACAGATATGCAAAAGAATGTGAAACCTTTAAGCTGGATTGTATCCAATGGTACTGTGTGACTATATGGTACCATGCATTCTCTGTTCCTTCCTTTGTTCCTCCTATTGTTCTTTTGCTCACTACACGTGTATGTGTTGGAAATGCATAAATATATTAGTATTGTTTGTTAATGAATTTTTCATGTGATTTTGATATTGGCTACCTCCTTCATAAGGGGGAAGAAGCCTCATGGTATATAAATAAATAAATAGATTCTGATAGAGCATATGTCTTGCTTTCATAGTCTTTCTTTATGTGGTAAAGTAAAACTTGTCTGAAACTTACTTTTGGTTTTATTAAAGAGCATTGCCAGTGTGCAGGGGAATTACCTAACTCATGAGGAATGGAACTGGTACAAAGAAAATTTGGAAGTATCCAAAGATGAAGTCAAAGTATTGCCAGCAAGTTGCATGATTGCACTTGGAGATGTAAAAGGTAAATATTTTTATGTTTTACCACAGCAGTATGGTTTTAATGATTTTCCTCATCTTTTGTTCTCCTCCTCCTTTACCACAGGGTATTGACTGCATCAAGTTTTATGATGTAAGTATATTAGGGACTATAGTGACATCTTGCTGTATCTTGCTGCATTGTTTATGACCCAGAGCAATGGGCAAGGTACAGAGATGACCTGTAGTCCAGGAGGAGGCGAGAAAAGAGGGAAGGAGGGGAGGTGAATGGGAGTGGAGTGGGTGGAGATGAAATTGGTGGGAATGGAATTACAGTACTACCTCTCATTAATGGACTAAAGAGGGGGTAACGGCGTTCGTGATGTGAATAATACGTTGATTTGGAGTGGTTTTTGGGTGGCATAGTGATTGCACGCACTAAACAACAGCACCAAAAACACAGTGAAAACACCGCAAACACAGCTAATTAACATCCGTTAATGAGAGGTCTCACTGTATGCCTTTTGACTTTGGCTACCTACCTTGTAAAGGGGGTAAAAGCCCATGGTATATATGTATGTATATATGTATAGTGACATCTTAACAAACTAGAGTCATACAACAGTCATTCACAGTTAGAGACTAGTTGTCATTCAAAAAAAGACTACAAATAATTTTTAACTACAATTTATTGATTATTATCTGTTGAGTGGGTTAGGCCGTTGTTACTTGTGGTGAAGGTCGAGGGGATGGCGGTTCGAATCCTGCCACCGGCAAAGTTGAACCAAGGGTATGGTTCATTAAATTCCATGCTACAAAGCCCTCTGTGAGGGGCACTGTCCTAGCCTTCTGGTAGGGGGGAGTTTGTGATGTTAAACCATATCATATCATTTTGGTTAGATGGGTGTTATGCAATGTCTAAAAAAGTGAATTATGGTGATGGTGGATTGGCTGGTGAGGTTGTTTAATGATTGTCTAAAAGAGGGTAGGATGGTGGAGGACAGAAGGAGTGCCTGTATAGTTCCACTTTACAAGGGAAAAGGGACAATTGTGAGTATAGTAGTTTCAGAGGGATCAGTTTGTTGAGTGTGGTTGGGAAGGCTTTTGGGAGGGTTTTGATTGAGATGATTAGGAGAGGAACAGAGGGAGTAATTGGTGAGGAACAGTCTGGGTTTAGGACTGGTAGGGGTTGTGTGGATCAGATTTTTGTGGTAAGGCAGATATGTGAAAAAGCTTTGGGAAAAGGTACGGATGTATTTTGGGCCTTTTTGATTTGGAAAAGCCATATAACAGGGTAGACAGGAACTATGAGGTGTTGCAGATGCATTTATTTATGAGTGGACAAGGAAGGAGGTTCATCATAAAAATGAAGCTGTGGGGGGGGGGGGGGTAAACCCTGCTGTGGAGGTGCTATGTCTTGCTTGCTTCTGACCCAGGCAGTGGGTGGTGAATAGAGATAGCGTATCATTCACAAGGAACCAAGAGATTTTTAAAAGTAAAACAAATGAGTTTTGGAGTGGTGGACAGTGGGTGCCTTGGCTAGCTACCTCTCTTAGAAGAGGGAAGAAGCTTTTTGGTATATAGTGTAGTGATGGCAACCGACTGGAAAGCTGGATCCCCAGTGGTCCTTGATTATTAGTGTGGATTCTCTCTCTTTCTTCTTCTTCTTCTTCTTCTTCTTCTTCTTCTTCTTCTTCTTCTTCTTCTTCTTCTTCTTCTTCTTCTTCTTCTTCTTCTTCTTCTTCTTCTTCTTCTTCTTCTTCTTCTTCTTCTTCTTCTTCTTCTTCTTCTTCTTCTTCTTCTTCTTCTTCTTCTTCTTCTTCTTCTTCTTCTTCTTCTTCTTCTTCTTCTTCTTCTTCTTCTTCTTCTTCTTCTTCTTCTTCTTCTTCTTCTTCTTCTTCTTCTTCTTCTTCTTCTTCTTCTTCTTCCCCCCCCCCACACACACTGGCTAGGAAGAGAAGAGGCAAGGAATTATCAGGCAGCAGCTTTTAGTATATGAAAAAAGTAAAGATTTATAGGGAGAGATCTTTGATCTAGTTACAGATAGAATGCTGCACCTTGACTCAGAGTTAATGTTTTTGATGGATTTTGAAAATGGGAATCAAAGAGATGATTCTTTATACCATTCATTTTGCACCACAGGTAGGTATCCTTTATTAGTATTTGAAAGTGTATGATTTTGGTTGAATGAGGTGTAGTGGAGGGGAGCTTATCATGTTGAGCAGTTTGGAAAATCAGGGCTCAACATCCTTTCATTCAATGCACCATCACTTTAACTCGTAAAAGACCTAAGTTTTAGCTGATGCCATTCTCTCATGGAAAGTTACTCTCTTACATAAAATTGATTGTTGTTTTCCATGTTTACTTTTTTCTTCTCTCAGGTTGAAACATTTCAGTTTGAATATGTCTGGTTAGCAGGCTGGCTGTTCAGTGTCTAGAGTTAAGCACTTTACCATTTTGAATTTTAAGGAAATATGCTGTTATTCCAAATGGTACACTTCACTCCAGTTGTTTACATTTTATTGATGTGAAAATCAATGAATGAGATATGTGAGGTAAGGAACAAAATATAAACACTAACATCCTAGGTTATTTATATTGGATACCTATGGCCCCAAGGAAATTAATATCTTCTTTCCACATTTCCCGTCCTGGCATGAATGCAACAAGGTGACTCATTGTGAAAGTAGGACATAATGTAGTGAAGAGAAACCATTTCAATTTTACAGAAAGCCATGGTTCTTGTCAAATCCAATTGGGAGAATATCAACCTTGGCAAACAACCCACCAGCCTTCACACCTTATCTCACATTCTTTGAAATCTCAGCATCTTGTGGAACTCACAGAATTCATGGACCTCATGGTCACCCTTGGCCCAGATGATGACTCGTATGGATTGGAGATGGCTCCCTTTTTTGATGACAAGTTCTTGGGAGGTAAGAGTGATCAAATGATTTCAGCCAGTTGGATAAATCTTGTCCTGACAAAAGATTTCCTATGCAGTAAGTATACACAATAGAGTCTATCTATTATGTCAATGAGTAGAGATTTTCAATTCTAACATAGACAGATGATGTATAACTTCTAAATAAAGATTGTTGCCTCAAACTTCACTAAATGGAAAACCCACAGCCCTGCATTGGCTGGCAAAGGTCCTTGGGCCTTCCTACAGATGTCTCTGTGTGTCAACCCCTCATGGCTGTGAGGTAGTTGTTGGATTTTGAAAATAGGCAGCTCTGATATCCATCTTGCAGGACCATCACAAATTACCCATCATTAGTGCCCTCATCTCTGATGATGTCGCAAACATTTTAATTTATTCAATTATATCTGTAACTTCTTTTTAGGTGAGAATGAGGTCGCAAAGGATGCTGGTACTCCTCAGAAAAATTCATCTCCTGTAATATCCAGAGCCAAGAGAGGAAGAAAGAAAGGAATGAAAATGAAAGGGATACAGAGAAGAATTGATGAAGTTTTAAGTCAACATAAAAAACAAAAGACATGCAAAGATTCTACTCAAGAAAAAGAGTCAAATGAATCTAATTATTCCAACTCTAACCAACGATTTAAAAATGCTCTGTCAAAATTTGCTTGCAATCAAGAAGAGGAAAAGGACTTTGAAGAAGTAAACTCAAACTCCAAACCATTAATGTCATGCAGTTCAGAAAAAGAGCAAAAAGAAGTGTGTCAATCAAGTCAAAGGTCCTGTAGTGATGGCCAGGACTTTCAAGATACAGCAGAAGTTGTCACAGTGTGTAGTATCTCCCAAACAATGTGCTCCAAGGATTTACAAACAGGTCACTTGGAACATGTGAACAGATCCCAGAAATCACCAAAAAGTAAAACAGAGAAAGGATTGCATGATAGTTCTTCTCATAAGAAGGAAAACCAGCCATGGGAGGTTATGTCAGATTTGCATGGATTACCTAAAGTCTTAACCAGAGATTCAACTCTGCAAATAAGGACACCACCACCAGATTTTGAATCCCCCAATCTTGATTACAGTGAAGAAAGATCCTATGATATAGATATGATTGAGGAATGTGAGAGGCAACACTGTGTGAAGATGAACAATAATTTGGAGAAGGTAGGTATTGCTCCTTTTTGGGATAGTCTTGGCAGCTGTTCACCATTACATGAAACACCAGAAAGGGAGGTAAGTGCTACCAAAAATGCTTTGCAAGGAAAAGAAAATAGTATGGATGAACTTCCTGACCTCATGCAACCATCCCCAAAGATAATGTCAAAGTCCTATTCCAGGAAATTTTCTGTTTCTCTTGCGAGTATAAAAATCAACCCAAATGTAAAATGTAGCAACAGTGTAAATAGTCCTTTGAAAATTGGTTCTCAATCATCATCAAAACTGTTGCAGGTTGATAAAAGTCCCGAGGATAGTAAAATTGAATCTAAAACAAGCTGTCTCTCACCAATTTCCCCCATCTTACCCACAACATACAGAAAACCCTTTAAGTCAAATCAAATCCAGTGTTCATCAACACCAAAGCCAAGTGTGAGGCAGTTATTCAGAGGTGTTTCAAGTAATCTTGATTTTGTACAGAAAGACAATGAATTTGAAATGCCATCTCCTATAATTAAAGGTCATTTAGCTCCTAGTATTGCTGAAAATACGAAGAAAGCAAGGAGAAGTCTTATTCATGGTACAGTTAGTGATGACTGCCATCTTATTCCATCATCATTGAATCAGAAGTCACAAATTTCGTCAAAGTTGAGCAGGTTTTCAGCAGAACCTACAAGTGACGTGGAATGCACTTTAAGTACGCTTTGTAAAGACCAAAAGATAAGCAGCCTTCATATTAAACCACTCTCCAGTGAAAGTCATGAACCAAAGACCATTGATGCAGAGGGCTACAATTCAAATGAAGATTTATTTGCTGATGACTTTAATATTGATTTAACAGCGATTGAAAGAGAAAATGTCGAGCAAGCCAAAGGGTCTCTCTCAAATGCATGTGAGCTTATATCATCAAAAGAAAATCTGCCTAATGTGAGAAGTGAGAGAAATGCTTCTGTGTTTCCACATCTTAGGGAAAATGAGGGAGCACCATTAGATGTTAGTGGGATTTCCAAAGAAGTAGAACCTGTGCATGATAATCTTGCAGTCAACTTTGAACTTTCACTTGGGGATGACCTGTTTGACAATTTTGATTATGATAAGGATGGTAAACCACTAGAAGAACAAGGCATAACAGACCAAGATAAACAAGTTTTAGGGATGAAGGAATCAATGAAAGGAGGATGTTATCCTGGAAGAGAAAAGCCTACGAAAGGTCAAACAGAAAACCATAGTTTACTTACTGTTACTCAGATTATGGACCTTGTAAATGAGCCCTCTTTTCAGAAACAGAATGAGGACTGTGAATTCCAAAATAAGAAAGTTAGAAGAAATCTCTCTCTTAGTGAGAAAAGTATTGGAGCACCAGAGGAGTTAGTCAAGCCTAACGCAGAACCTATCAGTACAGGAAGTCAGCGAGTCACAAAGAATCTGCAGGTTACCAGTGACAAGGAAGTGTCAACAGATTCTGAGCTACATAATTCAGGTAGTTGTAGTGAAAGCCTTTTGAAGAGTCCAGAAAAAAGAGATGAAAACGTACTTATAGTTAAAGAGTTGCCTCATGTAGGGAATGGTCTCAACTTTTCTCTTTTAGACGATTTTGGTGAAGTGGAGATTATGAAAGAAGCCCCACCTATGCAAGGTACAGCTGGATTTGAAATTTCATCAGAGTATTTTGGTGGAAGTCCAAAAATTGCAGAACCTAAAAGTAAATTGTTTGGGACTGAGAGTATGTCTCAGTCTCTATTGCTAGACATTGAAATGAATAAAAATCTTAAATGGGAGGATGTGGCAAAGAAGCAAGCTACCAAAACTGATACAAAGTTAAGTCAGTCATTACTCCATAGTGATGACGACTCCCCATTAAGATTTACTACAAAACGAAAAATAACTTTAATGTCATCAGATGAAGAATCGCCCAAGTTTAAGAGGAAAAAGTTGCAGTGCCGTATCATTCATGATAGTTCTGCTGAAGGTGAAAGCATAGGCAGCAAGGATAAGAGCAATTCTCTATGCGAGAGCACCATTAGCAGTGAAAACAGGAATGACACCACAGATAAGTCGGATGTAAAAGCTATCTCACCGAAAGTGAACACTGTAAAAGAAGCTATCTTCTTTTCTGATGATGAGGAAGGTGTTTTTGATACAAAAAAGACAAAAGTATACAAAAGAAGAAAGGAAGTGAGTGATAGGCCAGGCAGATGGCAGAAAAGAACAAAGAAATACAAGGTACGTAAATTGACTCCTTTCAACACATTTTTGGTTTTGCCACATGCCAGATGACATTTAGTCAAGGGTTAGACCTCTACTGGATGAAGGTTTGGTTATTTCAAATTTCTTCTTGTTGGGGCTTGGCCATAAGCTGAAGGAAATATGTGGTACAAAGCAGACCATTGTAAAATATACCACTGTACTAAAAGGATTTACTGTAGTTTCATGATTATATTGATGGGTTTAACTTGATGTGCAGATGTTCTGGTTTGTGTTTTAAGTACCTATGCATCATTTTTACAGAAACGCCCAAATCATTATATCTGTGAGGAGGCAGAATTATCTGTTAAGAGTGGAGAGGAGGTTTCCGAAGATGAGGAAGATAATTCAGAGCCAAATACTTCTGATGAGAGTTTTGTTGATGACAATACTGAGTTGACACAGGATGAAAAGATAGAGTGAGTACTGTCCTAAAAAAAAAACATTGACTGTTGTTCTTGATGAAGTAGGTGACTGTACCATAAGCACTGGGATCAATGACAAGTACCTGCAATATATATATATATATATCCTTGATTTCCAAATATTATATTTAGATTTGGGATGGGATAATTTGACACATGGAAAGAATGAGTGAAGAAAGATTACTAAAAGAAGTGTGGAAGGCAGAGGTGGATGGAGTGAACATGAGGGGCAACCGAGAATGAGATGGGTGGACGGATGGGGTAAAAGGGGCATTGAGCAAGAGAGGGGATGTCTGTTGAGGAAGGGAGGGAGAAGGCAGGAGGTAAGGGTGAGTGGAGAATGGTTGTGTATGGATGATAATGTGATGCATGGAAGGGAGTGGGTGGGGGTTAGGGAGTGGTTATGTATTTACCTAGTTGTATTATAGGGGACCCATCTTTGTATCTTTCAGAATCAAGTTTTTTCTTAAAAATCTTGAATAGTGTTTGCACACAGTTTCTTCATCTAAGTTATTCCAGATATCCAGCACTCTGTGTGGGAATTTTTTTTTTTTTTTTTCCAGATCTCTTCTTTAGTTATCTTTTTTGAGTTTCTTTTCATGACCTCTTGTTTTTTTCATTCCTATCCTGGCTACCTCCCTTGTAAGGGAGAAAAAGCCTTTGGTATATGTATGTATGTATTCCTATCAACGATTTCCGTTCCTTTCATGATTCTATAGATGATATATCACCTCTTTCTCTTCTCTGCTCCAGTGTTGGTAGTTCCAATTTGGATAATCTTTGTATGTTAATTTGGAAAGAGCTGGTGCCAACTTTGTTGTTGCTCTCTGTATTCTTTCTACATACATATACCAAGGCTTTTTCCCCCTTACAAGGGAGGTAGCCAAAAAGGAAAAGGCATAAAATCATTCCCACCCATTCCATCCCTGAATACAGTCCACACCCCTCCACCCTCCCTTTCATCTTAGCACCTGTATTCTTTCTACATATACCAAAGGCTTTTTCCCCCTTACAAGGGAGTTAGCCAAAAAACAAAGGCATAAAAACCATCCCCACCCATTCCATCCCTAATACACTCCATTCCCCTCCACCTTCTACCCTTCCTCTTATCTTGGCACCTCCTGGATGATGGGTCATCCCTGCATCTTGTCCACTGCCCTGGGTCAGAAGCAGTGTCGCAAGACACAGCACATCCACAGCAAGGCTGCTTCATTAAATCAGCGACCCTCCCTCTCCATCCCCTCATGCAGAAAAGGAGAAGACGGGGAGAAATCCCTTCAGACTGTGTCAAATTTCTCACGCATACTACCTCACCATCCATTCCACCTCATGCATCACATCATCATCCATATACTACCATTTTCCATTCACCCCTGTCTTCTGTCCTCCCCCAGCCTTCCTCAACAGACATTCCCCTCTTCTTCCCCAAAGCCCCTTTCACATCGATCCATCTCATCCTAGGTCACCCCCTCATGTTCACTCCCTCCACATCTGCCTTCCATACCTCTTTTGCTAGTCTTTCTTCACTCATTCTTTCCATGTGTCCAAACTATCCCATTACTCTTTCATCCACCCTATCTCCCAACTCCCTTACCAGCCCTGTTCTCCTCCTCACCTCCTCATTTCTTGCTCTATCCAGCCTGTATTCTTTCTAATTTCCTTATATTCTTTTTAGTACTGGGTGTCCATAGTGTCGCTGCATATCCCAGTTTTGGTCTTATTAATGTAACTAATATTTTTTTTAATAATTTCTTCATCCAAATAGTCAAATGCCATTTTCATTTATCTTAATAGGTTGATGTTTTCTCCGACTATTTTGTTGATATGTTTATCTGGTGTCATGTCTTTGCTGATTATTACTCCAAGGCCTCTTTCCGAGTTCACTTTTTTGATTTCTTCCTCACCAATTTTATAATTTTTTGATATTCTGGGTGACAGGGGTGAATGGAGAATGACAGGGTGACAGGGATGAATGGAGAATGGTTGTAAATGGATGATGTGATGCATGAGGTGGAATGGGTGGGGGGATGGGGGGTGAGGTAGTATGTGTGAGCAAAATTTTGATGCAGCCTGAAGGGATTTCTCCCCATCTTCTCCTTTTGCATGGGAGGACAGAGAGGTGGGGTCGCCGATTTAAGGGGGTTGTCTCTCATTTCGGTGAAAAATATTCAATTTTGTCAAACTTCGTGTGTGGACTGGTGTGGTGTCCCTAAACACCGCGGGACTGGTTTCCAGACGTATAACGCCACCCTTCTCAGGTAATGGCGGGTTGGGCCAGAAATTTAAAGGTCAGCCATGCCCCTTTCTTTGCTATGGTTTGTTTTCCTTGTATTTTGTTGTTGTTGTTTTTTGTTGTTTTTGAGAATTTTATACTCTGATTTTGTTGTACAATAGCTTAGGCAGCAGTCACCACACTCAGTGCGATCGAAAAAGGGTTCAGCGTATGCGTGCGTCATTTCTCCACGTGCTATCCTGTTTTATATACATTTCTTGTTTATAAATTCACTACTCCATAACTAAATATGTCAGATGTGATAGTTGCCGAAGTATTTTGCTCCATTCTGAACCTGAGAAGTGCAAGAATACTCACCTTAGCAAAGGGATTGTAATGCATGTGTACCATTCATTATGTGAAGGATATGGAAGGTTAGGATTGTCACGATTCTCAGCTGGCATGGGTACAAAAGAAATGTAATGAACATCTGCTGCTTACTTCCCAGAAATGGTCAAAGGATTATGTAAGTAGATATGTGCATTTGATACTCTAGAGGCACTTTTATGGAGTAGTGAATATATAAACATAAAAATGCTATTTTCTCAAAACTAGTTTTTTCGCACAAAAGTAACTATAACTTCGTGTGTAAATAAGCAATTTTGATCATTCTTGTTGGAAAATGATCGTGATACTTATATCTAACAAAACTAGTAAATTCATTCTTAACCTACTTGATATATATTTTTGACAATTTTTTAAATTTGTGATTTTTTTTTTTTTTTTTTTTTTTTTTTTTTAATATAATTTGCTGTAAGGCTGACTTTCTTTTTCACTTATAATTACGAGTATACTAGTTTAGGTACATCTGGATGTCTACTAACTGTACACCAAAGGAAATCATTATTCTCCTCATACTTTTGGAAAAATAAACGTTATTTCAAAAATAACTCAAAATTGCAAGTAAATCGTCTGTTGTGTAAACTTTTCTTAATGGATTTCAATGAAATTTCTGTCACAGATCCATCCTATTTCCCTGCACATTGTGTTAAATTTCCATTGTCTTACATAAAAAAATAAGGTTGGGAGGACCAGAAATGCATAATCCGATCGAGCAAATCACCGAAATGAGAGTCAACCCCCTTAATGAAGCGGCCTTGCTGTGTCCTGCGACACTGCTTCGGACCCAGGGCAGTGGACAAGGTGCAGGGATGACCCATCATCCAGGAGGTGCTAAGATAAGAGGGAGGGTGGAGGGGTGTGGAGTGTATTCAGGGATGGAATGGATGGGAATGATTTTATGCCTTTTCCTTTTTGGCTACCTCCCTTGTACGGGGGAAAAAACCTTGGTATATGTATGTATGTATGTATTGTGAGGAAAGTGGAGGAGAAATAAGGATGAAGTGAAGGCAGTTATTAAGATGATGAAAGCAGGTAAGGCACCTGGTCTGGATGGATGCCATGCAGAATGTCCGAAAAAGGGAGGTACAGTGATGGTGGACTGGTTGGTGAGGTTATTTAATGTTTGCTGAAGAGGGTAGAGTGCCGAAGGACTGGAGGAGTGCCTGTATAGTTCCTCTGCAAGAGAAAAGGGGACAAGTGTGAATGTAGTACTTTCAGAGGGATTAGCTTGTTAAGTGTAGTTGGGAAGGCTTATGGGAGGATCTTGATTGAAAGGATTAGGAGAGGAACAGAAGGAGTAATTGGTGAGGAACAGTGTGGATTTAGGACAGGTAGAGGTTGTGTAGATCAGATCTTTGTGGTAAGACAGATATGTGAGAAAGCTATAGGAAAGGGGAAGGATGTTTTTTGGGCTTTTATGGATCTGGAAAAGGCTTATGACAGGTAGACAGGAAGGCACTGTGGGAGGTTATGCAGATATACGGGATAGGAGGAAAGCTTCTGGGAGCTGTCAAGAGTTTTTATGAGAGTAGTAGAGCTTGTGTCAGGATTAGAAATGGAGAGAGTGAGTGGTTCGAGGTAAAGGTGGGACTTCGTCAAGGATGCGTTATGTGGCCCTGGCTGTTCAACTTATACATGGATGGGGTAGTGCGAGAGGTAAATGCAAGGGTAGTGGGTCAGGGATTGGAGATGGTTAAAGAAAATGGAGAAAAGTGGGAGGTGAGCCAGTTGTTGTTTGCGGATGACACTTTGCTTGTAGCAGGATCGGAGGAGGGATTGAGGAAGTTGGTGGCAGAGTTTGGGAGAGTATGTGATAGAAGAAAGCTAAAGATAAATGTGGGTAAAAGTAAGGTGATGAGATGTACAAGGGGTGAAAGTGGCAGTAGACTGGAAGTGAATATTAAGGGAGAGCGACTGGAGGAAGTGGATAGTTTTAGATACTTGGGTAGCAAATGTGGCAGGAAAAGGTGGAGTGAAGGTGGAGGTAGAATGTAGATTGAGAGAAGCGAGTAAATGCCTTGGTGGATTAAAGAGTGTAATGAGGAATAGACATTTTGGGAATAGATACTAAGAGGAGACTATATGAAGGAGTGATTGTGCCAACAGCACTGTATGGAGCAGAAACATGGAGCATTAGAGAGGAAGAAAGGAGTTTGAATGTGTTTGAGATGAGGTGTCTGAGAAGTATGATGGGGGTTACTAGGCTAGATAGAGTGAGAAGTGAGGAGGTGAGGAGGAGAACGGGTGGAAAGGGAGTTGGGAAATAGGGTTGATGAAAGAATATTAGGATGGTTTGGACACATGGAAAGAATGAGTGAAGAAAGACTAGTAAAAAAGGTGTGGAAGGCAGATGTGGAGGGAGTGAACATGAGGGGACGTCCTAGGATGAGGTGGATGGATGGGGTGAAGGGGGCTTTGGGGAAGAGGGGAATGTCTGTTGAGGAAGGACGGGAGAGGACAGAAGTTAGGGGTGAATGGAGAATGGTTGTATATGGATGATGTGATGCATGAGGTGGAATGGGTGGGGGGATGGGGGGTGAGATAGTATGTGTGAGCAAAATTTGACACAGCCTGAAGGGATTTCTCCCCATCTCCTTTTATGCAATGGGGGTACAGAGAGGGGGTGGTCACCGATTTAATGAAGCGGCCTTGCTGTGGATGTGCTGTGTCTTGCGACACTGCTTCTGACCCAGGGCAGTGGACAGGGTGCAGGGATGACCCGTCATCCAGGAGGTGCCAAGATAAGAGGGAGGGTGGAGGGGTGTGGAGTGTATTCAGGGATGGAATGGGTGGGAATGATTTTATGCCTTTTCCCTTTTGGCTACCTCCCTTGTAAGGGCCACCAAAATGTGTTGAGTGGCTACTAAATAAAAGTCAATTGTAGGAAACACACTGTAATCTCTGATACTGACAACTAATACGTGTGTATACAACGAGAGCTGGCTTTCAACTGACGCCACGCCACCAATTTTTGGCGCAAACAGACATGCATCGCATTATGCGATATCCAATATAATTACAATATACACAATGATTACACATAATTACAATAAATAATAAAACAACAAACAAAACATATGACAATTTTATAAAGCGGGGGAAACATATAATTCCCCTAATAAGCAACACACAATTACAATGTACGATAATGGTATGATGTACAACATACCCCGCTAACACAAAGCCTTGGTATATGTATGTATGTATATGTACTTTTTCCAAACTCCATTATACTACATTTCTTGATATTGAAGTTCACTTCCCACTTTTGAGTCCATTTCCAGATTTTGTCCAGGTCTGATTGTAATGATTCACAGTTCTCTGCTCTTACCTTCTTCAGTATTTTTGCGTCATCTGCAAAGAAATTCATATAACATTCAACTCTATCCATGTCATATATATGGGAAACATAATTGGAGCCAGCACTGACCCCTGTGGGACACCAATTATCATTTCTTCCCACTTGGAGTATTTCTCTCGAATTACTACCCTCATTTTTCTCCCAGTCAGGAAGTCCTCCATCCATTCAAATAATTCCCCTCCGGTGCCACCTATTGATTCTATTTTTCTTATTAATTTCTTGTGTGGTACCTTATCAAATACTTTTTGTAGGTCTAGATAGGCAGTCTGCCCATCCATCCCTCTCTTGTATTATTTCTATTAGTCTCGAATAAAAGCAGATCAGGTTTGTTGTACATGATCTTCCTTGTCTAAATCCAAATTGCTTTGGGTTCAGTATAGTTTTTTCTTCCAGGTGTTTAACCCATCTACTTTCTGATTACCTTTTCACATATTTTTGCTACTGTGCTTGTTAGGGCCTTCTTTTCTTTTTTTTTAGGAATTTCCCCTGTGGGGCTACAAGGAGAAGGATGCCTAGTCCCAATCCCCGTCACATGGAACATAAGAGAAGAAGAGAGAAGGAGTTTGAATGTGTTTGAGATGAGGTGTCTGAGAAGTATGATGGGGGTTACTAGGCTAGATAGAGTGAGAAATTAGGAGGTGAGGAGGAGAACGGGGGTGGAAAGGGAGCTGGGAGATAGGGTTGATGAAAGAATATTAGGATGTTTTGGACACATGGAAAGAATGAGTGAAGAAAGACTAGTAAAAGAGGTGTGGAAGGCAGATGTGGAGGGATTGAACATGAGGGGACGTCCTAGGATGAGGTGGATGGATGGGGTGAAGGGGGCTTTGGGGAAGAGGGGAATGTCTGTTGAGGAAGGACGGGAGAGGACAGAAGACGGGTGAACGGAGAATGGTTGTATATGGATGATGATGTGATAGCATGAGGTGGAATGGGCGGGTGGATGGGGGATGAGGCAGTATGTGTGAGCAAAATTTGACGCAGCCCGAAGGGATTTCTCCCCGTCCTCTCATTTTATGCAATGGCGGGACGGAGAGGGGGGGTCGCCGATTTAATGAAGCGGCCTTGCTGTGGATGTGCTGTGTCTTGCGACACTGCTTCTGACCCAGGGCAGTGGACAAGGTGCAGGGATGACCCGTCATTCAGGAGGTGCTAAGATAAGAGGGAGGGTGGAGGGGTGTGGAGTGTATTCAGGGATGGAATGGATGGGAATGATTTTATGCCTTTTTCTTTTTGGCTACCCCCCTTGTAAGGGAGAAAAAGCCTTGGTATATGTATGTATGTATGTATGCTTGTTAGGGAGACTGGTCTGCAGTTAGTTGGATTTTCCTTGTTTCCTCCTTTATATATTGGTACAACATTGGCATTTTTCCAGTCTTGTGGTACCTTTCCTTCTTTGAGCGAGCATTTGATTATATTGTGTATTTTATCTGTTAACTCCTCTATGCATTCTTTCATTATCCAATTTATAATTCCATCTGGACCATGTGATTTTCTGACATCAAGGTTTTTTATTTGGTTGCTGATTTCCTTCTTTGTTACAGTTATTTCTTTCATTAGGGGATTTCTGTCTATTTCCTCACAGTTAGGCGAGTTCTTGATTGTGAATACCGACTTGAAATGAGTGCTCATAATTTCTGCCATTTCTTGTTCTGTATATTCATGACTTCCTTGGTGCAGCTTTTATATTTCTTGTTTGTTTTTTTAGTTTACCATTCACATATCTGTAAAATAATTAAGGTTGTTCCTTGCATTTTTCTATTATTTCTTTTTCATTGTTTCTCTTTTCTTTGCGTATTTTTACATAATTGTTTCTTAGTTTGATGTATGTTTGCCATTCGCTCATATTTTTTTTGTCTTTTTCCATTTTTTCCTGGCTTTGTCTCTTTTATTCTTAGCTTCACTGCATTTTTTGTTGTACCAGTTCTTTATGTATACTCTTTTGTTTTTGTTGAGGTACATATTTGTTCACTCCCTCATAAATTTCTTTTAGTATATTCCATTTCTCTTCCGTCCTTGTTTCTTCCTATAGGAATTTTTCCCAGTTTGCATTGCGAAAGAATTTTTTAAGTTTCTCAAAATTCGTTTTGTTGTACATCTGGTCTTCCTATTCTATGTTTCTCATTTCTTCTTAGGTCTATTTGCTCTTTTAGCTCGAATTCTATTAGTACATGGTCAGTCTTTCCTATTGGTGTTTTGTAATCTATTTTGTGTACAATTTCAGGTTCTGACGTAAGTATTAAATCCAGTCTCGATGGTTCCTCATTGTTTCTGTATCTGGTATTTTCCTTTATCCACTGAGTCATTGTGTATTCAATGGTCATATCGAGTAGCATGCTGCCTCATATGTCTTCTCCACCCTTTACTGTCATTTCTTCCCAACATTTTTTTTTTTTTTTCAGTAAAAATCACCCATAATTACTGTTTGTTCCGAAGAATACAAACTCTTCGGTACTCCTTACACTAGGATACTCTCGCGTAGCGCGAATATTTCTACTGCGAAATTAAAATCCTCACTCTGTGGGTCTGGGCAACGCTTATCCTCAGTAAGGGGCCCCATTGGGGCAAGGGGGGGGCCCTTGCCCTCCACCACAAGTCTCGCACACTATAACCATTCTCTTCGCAGTAGTGAGCGCGTTAACATCTCTCTACTGCATGTTTAGTTTTTATCGGTTTCCCCCTTAATGGGCCGATTCTCAGTCAAATTCCTTTATTGGCGCGGCAGCGAACCGTTGCTTACTCAGGGGTTCTATGTTTACGTCGGTGCCGAAAATCAAGCAATCCGCTTCGATTGTCGCCAGCTCACTCTAAGGACGCTAAGGAGTTCGTCGTCCTTCAATTTCATCGGGGTTTTCCCTACGCCATCCTGTGTCCTGGAATTATTAAGTGCTTCTCCATTCCCTGTGTTATTCCCTTAACCGCCACCGGGTATCCTACCCTTCACTGTAAGTATGGAATCTGGTTCCAGTATTGTTGTGGTTTCGCCGAAGGGAGATAAGGGGGAAGGTGCGCATGCATAGAAAATGGCTTCCCTCTTCACCCCCCCAAAAACAAGGGAAGGCGGCCTACGGCTTCGGAGGAGACGAGCAATTCTCTCCCTCCTCCACGGCGTAGTAGACAGGAAGCCAAGTTGTCCTTTATTCCTTTAAACCTGGACGGTTAGCGTAGATGGACATGCGCCTCAGGCCACCTCTAGCTACCGTTCCTGTACGAGCTTTTCCCGGATGAGGTCGCTTGCGGCTTGCCCTCGCCCATCCCAGAACCTCAACAGTCGCCAGGAAGGTGGTACAACGCCACTTCGAGTCATTCTCAGGCCAAGTTGTCCTCTTCCTTCAACAAAGGACGGTTAGCGTAGTCGGACATGCGCGTCAAGCCACCGCTAGCTACCGTTCCTGTATGACATTTTTCCCGGATGTGGTCGCTTGCGGCTGCCCCCGAAACTCGACGCCGGCACGGACAAAGGGGGGGGGGCAAAGAGCCCCTTAGTCTCTTCTACTCAGGAATCCCGCAGTACGCACAACACCCACCGTAGGAAGAGCCGGGTGATCAACGGTGCCCTTCCCATGCCCTTTGCTCACAGGGACAGAGATCAGGGACGAGGTTGCGGATGCGGTGTTTCTAGATGGCTTCCCCCCTCACCCGACACAAGGAGAAGGCATGCTACGTCGGCGGAGGACGAGGGCAGTTGTCTCCCCCCTCCTAAGCGTAGTAAACGGAAAGGTTGTACAATAGCCGCCCCGAGTCAGTCTCAGGCCACTTGTCTCCTGTTCCTGCCCAAAGGGTGGTTAGCTCCGACGGGCACGCGCTAGCCCCCGCGAACCCCCCCGGGTACGAGATTTTTCCCGGATGCGTCCGCCGGCCCCGTTCCGCGCTTCTCAAGCGCGGTTCGTGCACCGCACGGAAGCTCGTGAGGAGTCACCGCCCCCAAGGGCCCCCCTCGACCATCTTCCACTTGCTCGGCCCCCCTCTGTACCCATCAGTGACCGGGATGGTAGCGTGAGGTTCCTCTCTGCCCGTGCCGACCCCTCCTACGCCGACGACGATGTCCACAGCTCCGTAGGGGGGGGGGGGCCACGCTCCCTTTCCCCTCCCGTTTCCCAGTCGGAATCCTCGATGGTGGTCCCACCTTCCTTCTCGGACGTCCTCGCGAGGGTTCGGAGGGCGAATCGACTGGGCCCCCCGAAAGAAGAGGAAGCCACATTCGAGTCTGACATCTTCATGACGGCCAACTCTCAGAAAGCCCAGCCTCCTCCCCTCCACCTTCCATGGAGTACGCAGACGGCGAGAGCCATGGCCCAGGCCTCCGACGCTCTCGCAACAAGGACGACCGAGAAGACGCGTTGGCTTCCGGTCCCATTGGAACACCAGAAGCGCTTCTACACCCCATCGGGGTCAACCCTCGGAGCAGCCTCGATCCAGGCGAGGTTACCAGAGCTGGTTAGGCGGACGCCGAGTCGCTGCGCAGGCGAAACGTCCTCCTCTCTGGCAGGGAAGTCAGCGACCACCTTCAATCACTGGCTCTGTCCCTGGCGGTGAACTCCTGGCTAGAACGCCTCCTTGCCTCGGCGTGGGAGTTCTTACCCGCACTACAACCCCAGGAAGAATGCGACCTCCAGGCTTTTTGGCAAGCGCGAGCAGAGCCCTGAAGCATCAGGTTTCCTGTCTCTCAACGTCCTGGGCCAACTTCGAGTCCCGCAGGAGAGACACCATCCTCGGGGACCCCAGTGACCCCCTCCTCAGGGAGATTTATGCTCACCCACACGCTGATTCCCCCGGATATGGTGGACTCCGAGATCCTAGACGCAAACATTATAGAGGCTCTGGACTCCCCCACAGGACTCCTAGGAATTCGCCAGCCCCTCCGCACAAGATAGGGGGTTGCCTCTCCCTCTACTGGAGAGCATGGGAAGAGGCCAGGGCGGAAGACTGGACCTACTGAGTCATTAAGACGGGCTATTGTCTTCCCTTTTCCACTGTCCCAAACCTCTCCCTCTATCCCATCCAAGTCAGCAGCTTCCACCCGGACTCGGCTCGCAGGCGGCCCTAGCGGAGGAATCCTCCGTTCTGCTCCAGACAGGAACTTTAGTGGAAGTCTCGACTCCGGACCCAGGGCTCTTCTTACGGCTATTCCTAGTAGAAAAGACAACAGGGGTGTGGAGACCAGTCATCTATTTGTCTCCACTCAACAAGTTCCTTTTCCTTGACGAAGTTCCGAATGGCCACCCCAGAGTCCGTAAGGGCGTCTATCAGGGAAGGGAACTTCATGGTGTCGCTGGACCTCCAAGATGCATTCCGCCCAGCTATGCCAGAACACCTCAGAATGGTCCTAACCTTTGTCCTGAAATTGGGCACAGTAGTCAACCCGGGAAAAGTCAGATTTCTTTCCAGAACAGAGAGTCACGTACCTGGGTATGGTCCTGGACTCCTCCCTAATGGAATCCTTCCTAGTAGGAAAGGGGATCCCGAATCTCGCTTCTCTAGTTGCACAGGCACTATCGACCAGGTTCCTGATGGCTACACAATGCCAAATCCTCCTGGGCCATATGGCCTCCATAGAGAAATTAATCCCCTGGAGTAGACAAAGAATGCGACCACTACAGTGGCTCCTCAAGTCTCAGTGGGCCCCGCAAGAGGGAGAACCCCTACAACACATCTCCCTCACCGAAGAAGTCAAGGATTCTCTTCTCTGGTGGAAGGCCCATGCAACCTTCTCATGGGGATGCCCCTCGGCCCATCTCCCCCCGAAGTCCTCCTGTTCTCCGATGCCTCCAAGGAGGGCTGGGGAGCCCACCTCAACGACGATCACATCAGCGGTTCCTGGTCCACAGTCGAGCGGACAGCCCATATCAATTGGCTTGAGTTGAAAGCAGTACTCCTGGCTCTCCGTCACTTCAAGGATCAAGTCTCAGGAAAAGTAGTGGGCATAATGTCGGACAATTCCTCGGTAGTAGCCTACCTGAACGAGCAAGGGGGGCACAGTCTCCCAGGAACTATGCCTTCTGATGATGGACATCCTCAACCTAGCCAAGAATCTCCAGGTGTCACTCAAAGCCCGTTACATCCCGGGGAAGAGGAATGTCTGGGCGGACCACCTCGGCAGGAAGAATCAGATAATCAACACAGAATGGTCCCTCTATCGAGAGGTAGCGAACTTCATCCTCAGCAAATGGGGCTCCCCTCTAGTGGACCTTTTTGCAATGAGATGGAATCACCAACTCCCAATATTTCAGCCCTTTCCTGGATCCTCTGACAGCAGGAGAAGACGCTCTTCTGCACAGTTGGGACAACCTGGACTCCTACGCTTTCCCACCATTTCCCTTGCTCCAGAAGGTACCTCAGAGCAAGACACGCATCCTACCTTCGGATGACTTTGATCGCTCCTTGGTGGCCCGAAGCCCCATGGTTTCCGGACACCCTCGAGCTAGCAGTAGACGAGCCTCTGGCCCTTCAGGGAAGACCAGATCTTCTGTATCCACCCATCAACGGGCCTTGACACAAGAACCCTTCAGCACTCAATCTTCACGCGTTCAGACTATGGTCCAGATCCTCCTAAAGAAGGGTTTTCCCAGAGAAGTGGTTGAGGACATGTCCGCTCCTATTTGCTCTTCCTCAGCTAACCTTTATCAAGGGAAATGCGCCTTTGCAAATGGTGCCACTCCAGGAAGTTAGTCCCAGTTCGAGCCACCATTCCTGAGATCGCCTCCTTCCACGTCCTCAGGAAGTCCAGGAAGATCTCCCTCTCGGCAGTACAAAGCTATAGGGCAGCTCTAAATCAGGTGTTTTCTCTGAAGGGCATGGTCCTAACCCTTTCACAGGAAATTTCCATGCTCTTCAGGCACTTCAAAGATCATGCCCCCCCCCAGGGAAATCAGTTCTCCTCCGCGGGATGTGGCATTAGTCCTGAACTCTCTGAGGGGTCCCCCTTACGAACCTCTCCGAGAGGCACATCTGAAGGACCTCTCCTAGAGGACAGTTTTTTCTGCTAGCCCTGGCATCTTCCAAGAGAGTAGGGGAGTTACATGCCATCTCTTATAGAGTCGCCCATTCCAAAGGATGGAAAGAGGTCTCCTTCACTTTCATGCCTCAATTCATTGCCAAAACAAAGATCCTGCCAAATCCGACCCTAGATTCTGGTCCTTTAGTGTTCCATCCTTAGACGAATTTGCAGGGGGAGAATAGACTGAAACAGTTCTATGCCCGGTACAAGCCATCCGGACCTACCTCAAGAGAACCGAACATCTTCGACCAGAATTAAAGTGGTTGTTCATCTCTACTAAAGGTAGCCCATCACTAAGAATTCCTTTTCTTACTGGACAATGGAAGTCATCCGCAGAGCCTGCGACATGGACCACACAGATTGCCCATGACCTGAGGGCAGTAGGGACCTCCCTAGTCATCAGAAAGAATCGGTCAGTCAACCAGGTTCTTCAAGCAGGTATATGGAAAAGCCAGAATACGTTCACTTCCTTTTACCTCAAAGAAGTTATGCGGGAATCTTTAGGGAACTTATCTTTGGGCCCCATAGTGGCCACCCAAGAAGTCCTGAAAATGATATACCCCTCCTCAAGAGCACACAGCCGACCCTGACAACTCATCCAGGTTCTGGCTCGGCAACTTCAGGGATAACTTTCTAAAGTCCTTCTCATACTCTTACATTCCCTTACCTCACCTGCGGGCTCTCTAGCATTCCAAGGGAATCAATTCAAGCCCTTCAGTGGTACAAAAGTGATTATAACCTTTCTGTCTCCACTCCAGGGAACAGAAAGGGGTGCACTTCAAAGTGAGGGGAATGTATAGGGGTCTGGTCAACATAGTCTTAGCACACTAGATTTTCCTTACAGCGGTTTCCCAGGCTAGATAACAACTTCCTTCCCTCCTAAGTCCGAGTCTCCTAGTGTAAGGAGTACCGAAGAGTTTGTATTCTTCGGAACAAATGTAATTTTCGCAGGAAAATTAATTTTTCCCTGATACAAACCTGAGGTACTCCTTACCTTTAATGGCCCTCCTCAACCACCCCTCTAAACAGTTCCTTCTCCTTGCCTGACAACCTTGTGCTTAAATCATACCTGGCTCAGAGAATGGTTATAGTGTGCGAGACTTGTGGTGGAGGGCAAGGGCCCCCCCCTTGCCCCAATGGGGCCCCTTACTGAGGATAAGCGTTGCCCAGACCCACAGAGTGAGGATTTTAATTTCGCAGTAGAAATATTCGCGCTACGCGAGAGTATCCTAGTGTAAGGAGTACCTCAGGTTTGTATCAGGGAAAAATTAATTTTCCTGCGAAAATTACATATTTCCTCTCCTTCAGTATATCAATCAGTTCATACTTAGTATCTTCCAACATGATATTTTGTGAGAATCAACACCATGTGAGATCGAAACCTTTATTGGTATGACGTTTCGCTTGTTACAGCTTTTTCAAGTACAGACATATGGCAAACACTCTGAGTACATATAGGCCGACGGGGAAGGAACTGGGAGAGGTTATCAGGGAGGGGTGGGTGGTAGGTGGAAGGGCGGAGGGGTGTGTGTGTGGGAAGGGGACGGGAGGGACTTGGTGGAGAAAAAGGAGGACATTTCGGACAGTTTGTTGAAATGGACTAAGGGGGACATTTCATACATTTGTGTAATGCGGGTAACAGATGGATGATAGGAGGGGCGATGTTGAACATGCCTCTGTTCTGCTCAATGGTTTTGAAGCTTTGAATGGCGGCCGCTTCCAGGCATTTCCTCCTCACCCTGTCTGGTTCACTAAAAAGAAGCTCTGCGTTATCCCAATCCATCAGGTGGTCGTTGGTGTTCCGGTGGATAACACAGGCGTTGGTGGTGATGTTATTCCGGGAATCGTAGCGATGCTCCCGGATCCGGGTCTTCAGGTCACGGGAGGTCTCGCCGATATATACTCTATCACATCCAGCACAGGGTATGCGGTAGACACTAGCGTTTTTTCCCCACATCAAGTCCTGGCTGTCACTCCTTCTAGAGAGCTCTTTTGGCCCACTACCTGAATGTTACAACGCCCAAGTGTCCGGGTGAGGATGGTGGTGACGCTGCTGGCTGGAAGGATAAGCCTCCTAGCTGGATCTTTCGTTGGCTCCCGCCCTTCCATTATTTTGAGTGCCTTTTTCTTGCACTGGTGTTGATTCTCACAGTCTTGTCGGCTTTTGCCTTTGTGTTTCAACATGATATTTTGATGAAGCCCAAAAGATTTTTTCCCTATGTTCTCTTTTACTGCATGAAATAGCTTTGCTGTAGATGTGCTGTGTCTTGCATTGCTTCTGACCCAGGGCATTGGGCAAAATGCAGGAGGAACCAAGATAAAAGGGAAGGAGGAATGGTGGATGGGAGTGGAGTGGGTGGGGATGAAATGGGTAGGAATGAAATGGGTAGGAGTAGAATTATGCCTTTTGACTTTGGCTACCTCCCTTGTATATGTATGTATATTTAGATTTGAATTTGTGTATGTGTTGTGTGTCTGTGTTTGTGTGCCTGTATGTACACAGTTTCACATTCAGAATACTTATATTCTAAGTTTTTATTTAGCATTTGCAGGAAACTTATACCAAACAAATTTATATTTTATTTAGCATGAAAGCAGTCTACCTACAGTCGGTGAAAAGTCCTGAGGGTCTTCAGAACAAGAGGAGTGTAGGGGATGCCTATTTGGATGTACTATCACAGCCAGATGTGGATGATTTTTGCTCGGATGTGAGTTCAGACATGATTTTAAAGTTGTTTAATGCATATAGGGCAATTTATCAAAATTAGAATAGGCTGTGTTATTGAGCTTTGAGCTGAGCAGTGTGGCAGGGGACAGGGATGATCCTTTATCCATGAAGTTAAAAGATGGAAGGGGCAATGAATTGGTATCAGATTGTTGTGGTAAGGGTGTAGGATGGGTGTGTATGTATATGTATATAGAATAGGCTAGTATCTTGATTATACTAATGTGGAAATGAACAGTATAATCTTGATTGTTCTAATTCTTTGCTGAGTAATTTTTCCGTTTATTATCTACAGAATGATGCTGATAGTTTTGTTGTAAGTAATGACTGCATAGAATATGACACTGAATACATGGGAGATGATATGCTAGCTGAGGACACCATAATGCAAAAGGTAATTGGTCATGTATGGATATGTACATCTGATAGAATGATTGATGGAATGTAGCATATTTTTTCTTCCTGTACTACTGGATTAGGCATTTTGCATGCATGAAGCACACATTAGATAATTTGGGAACAGATCAAGAAGTTAATATTAGTTGGCTGTGATGATGGACTTGTATGAAAGATTAAGTATGAGATGTATGAGTTGGTTATTGTATTGAATAAATATATTTGTTCCAGGCAGCAGCGGAGGACTTGGACTATAAGAAAGTTGGTACAGGGACTGGAAAGGGCAAACGAAGACGAATTATTTTACAAGATTCAACAGATTGCACAAGTGAAGAAGAAGCCAATCATAGCAGTATTAATGTGAAGCCAAAGGGAAATGTTAGTGGTGATAACCAAGACTCCTCAAGTTCAAGTTCTTTTACTTCTCCAGTGAAACTCAATATTAGGGATAAAAGGTCTACACCAGCTATAGACTATTTTAGTTCTAGTCCAGTTGTTTCACCTGTTGAAGAATCATCGAAAGGGAATGTATGCAATAATTTGTTAGGCTACTCAAGCTCTAGTCCAACCAATATACCAGTCAAAATGAAACAGCCTTGCAAATCTTTGAACTATTTAATCCCAGCTGTCTCACCCATTCAATCAATGCAGAAAGAACAGGAGTTGTGTAGTATAAATCCAGAGACCAGTGCAAGTGAGGGAGGGTTAGTAAAGAACAGATATGAAGTAAAAGATTCAATAGTTGATAAAAGAAAATCTAATGATATTCCACAGTTGAATAAATTAAGCAGAACAGAAATCATTAAAGCTAAATTATCATTAGTTGACAGTAACACCAGAGTAATGGAGAAAAATCAGTCATTTCCAGGGAAAATCTCACAACCGAGGCATAATATCAATGTTGCTGGAGGGGACAGTCAAAGATGGGACCTCTCCCAGAATGAGGTCTTTGAGCAGCATGAAGATGAAAATTGTAGAATACCTTTTGACTTTAACAGAGGGTCTAAAGCAAACAAAGTAAAGATAAAAAAGGAGGTAGGAAGTGATGAACTATTTAATGAAAATTGCAAACCAAAGGGAGTTGCAGTATCTCCAGCAAAATCTGAAAATTTTGAAGTGGAATCATCACAAGATTTCATGAGTAACAACTCCCAGGAAATGACAACAATGAACACACAGGCTGCTAGGGAAGCTCGACTTGTTAGACAAAAGGCAAAACAAAAAGAATTCAGACTAAAATATGCTTTGAATCTGAAGCAGCAAAACAAGTCTCCAGTTGTAGTTTCATCATCAGATGAGCTGACAAGTAGTCAAGAGAGTCAAGGATATGAAAGTCCACAAAAAAAATTGGCAAATTTTAGTAGTGAAACTAATACTGTGTCAGTTGATTCTGCACATAAAACTGCAGCAAACTTCTCATTAGGCTTTTCAAATTCAGACACTGGCCTAGATAACCTGCAGGATTTTGGAAAGTCATCTTCATATACCAGACAATACAAAGTAGAGATCAAGAAAGAGGTAGGAAGTGATGAGCTGTTTCATGAAAACTGCAAACCAAAGGGAATAACAGGATCTCCAGCAAAATCTGAAGCTTCTGAATTAGGATCATCACAGGATTTCATTAGTAACTCCCAGGAAATGACAACAGTGAGTGCACAGGCTGCTAGGGAAGCTCGACTTGCTAAGCAACGGGCAAAACAAGAAGAATTCAAGCAAAAATATGCCCTGAAGCTGAAGCAGCAAAACAAGTCTCCAGTTGTAGCTTCAACATCAGATGAGCTGACAAGTAGTCAAGAGTTCTTGAGTCAAGAACATGAAAGTCTACGAAACAAGTCAGCAAATTATAGTTTGAAAGCAAATATTGTGTCAGCTGCTTCCTCACAAAACACACTAGCAAACTTCAATTTAGATTTTTCTAGTCCAGAGACTGGCTTGGAAAACCTGCAGAATTTTGGAGATTCATCTTCACATACTAAACAGTACATGGGTCTAGCACATTCAGCTGCATCAACATCATCAGCAAAGTCTGTCTTCACAACCTCTTTGTGTGCAGAATCTCTGAATGATAGTGCAGTATCTGTTAAGGACTCAGATCAGGTATGAATGTTTTATGTATATATTCATATATAAGTATCTGTCTGGGGTATTGGAAGCATGTTATTGTGGGATTAAGAGTTGTTCAGTAATACGTAGCTGGTACTTTAGGGTCAATATGGGGCAACCCTACAGATCAGTCACATATCATTTTGTCTTTGACAGAAGAAATCTCTGTTAATAGAGAAAAGATGCTATTTTATTATACTGCAACTGTTCTCCATTATGCTGTCCCCCCCACTCTTAATACTATCCTGAATATACATTTATATTTTCACTGAACCCTGTGGTAGGGGAGAGAAAATACTGCCACCAAGTGTTCCCACTTGAGTTGTAAAAGGCGACAAAAATGGGATGGGGATAGGACTAGGCATACATCTCTCTGTAGCTCCATTCCTAGGAAAGAAAAAAAAAGACATAACAGGGTCTGGGAGGCATTATCCAACCAGAACCCTAAAGTTTGGGTCTTTTAATGTGCATGGATGTGGTACAGATGAGAGAAATAGGCAGTATGCTTGTGAGAAGATGGATGTGTTGGCATTGAATGAAACTTGAGTTGAAAGGGAGGGACAAGTTTGAGTTTGGGAGTGTAGTTGAGAGGGTCTCGGGAGTGATGAGAGGATGAGGGAGAGAAGGGGTGGCTATACTAGTAAATTATGAGATAAGTAAACATGTGGAGTGGAAGGTTTTTTCATGGTTAATGTGGATGAAGATGAAACTGGGAAGGGAGATTTACCTAGTTGTATTTTACGGGATGAAAGCTATGCTTGTCGTGACCCATTTTCGTATCTCTGCATCCAGTTTATTCTTAAAATCTTGTATACTTTTGGCACTCACTGTTTCACCATTTAGTTTGTTCCAGACATCAATCACTCTATGTGGGAAGCTATTCTTTTGCAAATATCTTCGTAATTGTCCTCTTTGAGCTTCTTTTCATGTCCTCTTCTTTTTCTTCTGTCCCATTTTAATAGTCAACATCTCTCACAGTCCGGCTAACACTGAAGTCCAGTTCGGGGACCGTTTCCCCGCTCCCGTGCTTGTATCAGGAAATTAATTTCCTGCGCCAATCCCGCCATCGTTCGATTGTCTCGAACGCAAGGCACGCAATCGGCATCGGCCTTCTACACCCTTCCAACGGCGTCCTTTGTGTGGAACGTCCTGCATCGCCGCCTTCCCCCTGCTTGGAAGCGCTTGAGACCCCTGTTCCTCCCTTTATCCCTCTCTTTAATCTCCACCGGGTATTCTCCGCTTCTCTGTAAGTATGGAATCTGGTCCTAGTGTTGTTGTTCGCGATAGCATGTGTGCCTTCGCCCGTGGTGAATTTCGCTGCCGGGCTATTCTCCCACCGACAACTGTGGACCCACACTCTTGGTGTATCCATTGTCGGAATCTGGAATGTTCCCCTTCATCCCCGTGCGCTCAATGGGGTGATAAGCAGTGGTCCGCGTATTTTCATGCTCACCGAAAGGTGCAGCCACGGGTCAAAATACGCGGGCAAGGAAGATGGCTTCCCCCCTCACCCGACACAAAGAGAAGGCATGCTACGTCGGCGGAGGACGCGGGCAGTTGTCTCCCCCCTCCTAAGCGTAGTAAACGGAAAGGTTGTACAATAGCCGACCCGAGTCAGTCTCAGGCTAAATTGTCTCCTGTTCCTGCCCAAAGGGGGGGCTAATTTCGACGGGCACGCGCCTCTGGCCCCCGCGAACTACCCCCGGGTACGAGCTTTTTCCCGGATGCGTCCGCCGGCCCCGCGATGCTACCCGGCAGCTCCACCCCCCCACGGACAAAGGAACCGAGTTCGGAGATTCGGAGCGCGTCAGCCTCTTCTCCTTCTCGGGTGACCCCCAGTCCCACCCCTTCCACCTCTCGTCAGACGAGCCGGGTCATCACCGGAACCCTTTCTATGCCCGGTGGGCAGGAAGCCCGAGGTGTACCCACACGCGCGTTCGTCGTAGGTGACTCAGCTTCGTCCAGAGGAGGCAGTCTCCCCCTGGCGTCTCCCGGACCATCCGCACCCAGGCGGGACCCTCCAAGAGGACATTCCCCGGACCTCCTCCCCACTCTCTGTTCACTCGTCACTACGTTGAAGGAACAGATGGAGGCCCAACGGGAATTTTTCCGCGCTTCTCAAGCGCGGTTCGTGCACCGCACGGAAGCTCGTGAGGAGTCTCCGCCCCCAAGGGCCCCCCTCGACCAGCTTCCACTTGCTCAGCCCCCCCCTGAACCCATCAGTGACGAGGATGGTAGCGTGCGGTTCCTCTCTGCCCGTGCCGACCCCTCCTACGCCGACGACGATGTCCACAGCGCCGTAGGGGGGGGGGCACGCTCCCTTTCCCCTCCCGTTTCCCAGTCGGAATCCTCGATGGTGGTCCCACCTTCCTTCTCGGACGTCCTCGCGAGGGTTCGGAGGGCGAATCGACTGGGCCCCCCGAAAGAAGAGGAAGCCACATTCGAGTCTGACATCTTCATGATGGCCAACTCTCAGAAAGCCCAGCCTACTCCCCTCCACCTTCCATGGAGTACGCAGACGGCGAGAGCCATGGCCCAGGCCTCCGACGCTCTCGCAACAAGGACGACCGAGAAGGCGCGTTGGCTTCCGGTCCCATTGGAACACCAGAAGCGCTTCTACACCCCATCGGGGTCAACCCTCAGAGCAGCCTCGATCCCGGCGAGGTTACCAGAGCTGGTTAAGGCGGACGCCGAGTCGCTGCGCAGACGAAACGTCCTCCTCTCCGGCAGGGAAGTCAGCGACCACATTCATTCACTGGCTCTGTCCCTGGCGGTGAACTCCTGGCTAGAACGCCTCCTTGCCTCGGCGAGGGAGTTCTTACCCGAACTACAACCCCAGGAAGAATGCGACCTCCAGGCTTTTTTGGCAAGCGCGAGCAGAGCCCTGAAGCATCAGGCTTCCTGTCTCTCAACGTCCTGGGCCAACTTCGAGTCCCGCAGGAGAGACACCATCCTCGGGGACCCCAGTGACCCCCTCCTCAGGGAGATTTATGCTCCTTTGAGGAGGGCCCCCCTGCTCACCCACACGCTGATTCCCCCGGATGTGGTGGACTCTGCAATCACTAGCACCAACCAGTTGCTACACAACAGAGCCATCGAGAGAACAGCCGTCTCTAGCTCGAGGCCAAGGACCACCCCCCCATCGACCCCTCGGTCCTTTCAGACGCAGAGGCAGCCTTTTCGTCTCCCTAAGCGGGAAGACGGGCCCCCTCCCCATTCGAAGTCCAAAGCCCAGACAGGAAAGCCCCGCCCCTTCCCCAATAGAGAACAGGGGCGCAAACATCATAGAGGCTCTGGACCCCAACGCAGGAAATTCTAGGAACTCGCCTGCCCTCCCGCACAGGATAGGAGGTTGCCTCTCTCTCTACTGGAGAGAATGGGAGGCTGCCGGGGCGGAGGACTGGACCATCCAGGTTATCAAGGCAGGCTATCGTCTTCCTTTTCACACCATCCCCAGCCTCTCCCCCTATCCCATCCAAGTCAGCAACTACCATCCGGACTCGGATCGCGGGCGGGCCCTAGTGGAGGAAATCTCCACTCTGCTCCAGAAAGCACTCGAGGAAGTCTCAACTCCGGACCCGGGGTTCTACTCGAGGCTATTCCTAGTACCAAAGGCTACAGGGGGGTGGAGACCTGTCATCGATCTGTCTCCTCTCAACAAGTTCCTTTCCCTGACGAAGTTCCGGATGGACACCCCAGAGGCCGTGAGGGCGTCTATACTCGTCTCAGCGTGGTCCCACTCCAGAGGGATTCGCCTACTCCGTTACCTGGACGATTGGCTGATCCTGGCACACTCCGCCCAGCTATGCCGCGACCACCTGGGGACGGTCCTAGCTTTCATCCGCAAATTGGGCTCCACGGTCAACCAGACGAAGTCAGATTTCATTCCAAGACAGAGAGTCACGTACCTGGGTATGGTTCTGGACTCTTCCCTCATGCAGGCATTCCCAGTAGAGAAGCGAATCCAGAATCTCTCTTCCCTCGTCGTGCAGGCACTATCGACCGGGTTCCTCACGGCCAAACAGTGCCAAGTCCTCCTGGGCCACATGGCCTCCGTCGAGAGGTTAATACCCAGGAGCAGACTGAGAATGCGACCCCTACCGTGGCTCCTCAAGTCCCAGTGGTCCCCGCTAAGGGGAAACACCCGTCAACACACATCACCCTTACTGGAGAGGTCAAGCATTCTCTTCTCTGGTGGAAGGACCCGTGCAACCTGCTCGTGGGGATGCCCCTCGGCCCATCTCCCCCCGAAGTCCTCCTCTTCTCCGATGCCTCCAAGGAGTGCTGGGGGGCCCACCTCAACGACGATCACGTCAGCGGTTCCTGGTCCACGGTCGAGCGGACAGCCCATATCAACTGGCTAGAATTGAAAGCGGTACTGCTGGCTCTCCGTCACTTCTCGGGTCAAATCTCGGGGAAAGTTGTGGGCATCATGTCGGACAATTCCTCGGTAGTAGCCTACCTGAACAAGCAGGGGGGCACAGTCTCCCAGGACCTCTGCCATCTCACTATGGAGATCCTCCTATTAGCCGAGAACCTCCAAGTGACACTCAGAGCTCGCTACATCCCAGGGAAGAAGAATGTCTGGGCGGACCACCTCAGCAGAAGGAGTCAGGTAATCAGCACGGAGTGGTCCCTCCATCCGGAAGTGGCGACCTTCCTCATCAACAAATGGGGCTCCCCTCTGGCGGACCTTTTCGCCACCAGATGGAACCACCAGCTCCCGGTGTATTTCAGCCCTCTCCCGGATCCGCTGGCAGCGGGAGAGGATGCTCTTCTGCAAAGCTGGGACAACCTCGACACCTACGCTTTCCCACCATTTCCCTTGCTCCAGAAGGTGCTCCAGAGAGTACAAACTGCATCCAACCTTCGGATGACTTTGATCGCTCCCTGGTGGCCGGAAGCCCCATGGTTTCCAGACGCCCTCGAGCTAGCAGTGGAGGAGCCCCTGGCCCTTCAGGGAAGACCCGACCTTCTACATCAACCAGTCAACGGGGCCTGGCACAAGAACCCGTCAGCCCTGGCACTTCACGCGTTCAGACTATGGTCCGGATCCTCCTAGAGAAGGGTTTCCCCAAAGAAGTGGCAGAAGACATGTCCTCCCCTATTCGCTCTTCCTCAGCTGCCCTTTATCAAGGGAAGTGGAATGCTTTTGCAGAATGGTGCCACTCCCGAGCAATAGCCCCAGAGCAAGCCACCATTCCTCTGATTGCCTCCTTCTTCCACTTCCTCCAGAAGTCCAAGATCTCCCTCTCGGCAGTGCAGGGCTATAGGGCAGCTCTTAATCAGGTGTTTTCTCTGAAGGGCATGGATCTAGCCCTGTCTCCAGAAATTTCCATGCTCTTCAGACATTTCAGAAAATCATGCCCCCCCAGGGAGATCACTTCTCCTCCATGGGATGTGGCATTAGTCCTCAACGCTCTGCGGGGCCCCCCTTACGAACCCCTCCGAGATGCTAATTTCAAGGACCTCACCTTGAAGACAGTCTTTCTCTTGGCCCTGGCGTCTTCCAAGAGGGTCGGGGAGTTGCATGCCATCTCTTATCGAGTCGCCCACTCGAAAGGATGGCAAGAGGTCTCCTTCACTTTTCTGCCCCAATTCGTTGCCAAAAACCAGGATCCGGCCAAAGCCGACCCTAGATTCTGGTCCTTTAGTATTCCTTCCTTGGACGACTTTGTAGGGGGCGAACATGCAGAAATGGTCCTATGCCCGGTACGTGTTATCCGGACCTACCTCAAGAGGACGAAGCATCTTAGACCAGACTTGCCAAGACTGTTCGTCTCTACCAGGGGTACACCCAAGCCCATCACTAAGACTTCCATTTCTTACTGGATCAAGGAAGTCATCCGCAGGGCCTACACCTCGAGCCCCACGGATTACCCTGGAGCAAAAGCTCATGACCTCAGGGCAATAGGACCCTCCCTAGTCTTCCAAAAGAATCGGTCAGTCAACCAGGTCCTTCAAGCAGGTATATGGAAGTCCCAGACTACGTTCACTTCCTTTTACCTCAAAGATGTCATGTGGGAATCCTTAGGGACCTTCTCTCTAGGACCCATAGTGGCTGCCCAAGAAGTCCTGAGATAACATACCCCGTACCAATGGCACACAGCCAACCCTGAAGCCTCATCCAAGTTCTGGATCGGCAAACACGGGGATACCTATCTCAAGTCCTTCTCATACTCCTACATTCCCTTACCTCACCGAGGGCTCTCAAGCATTCCAAGGGAATCAGTTCGAGCCCTACAAGGGGTACAAAGTGAGTATGCCCTGTCTGTCTCCACTCTGGGAACAGATCCAGGTGCCCTTCACAGTTTCGGGGAATGTATAAGGGTCTGGTCAACGTAGATCTTAGCACTCTACATTTTCTCCTTACGAGGGTTTCCCAGGCTAGACAAATACTTCCTTCCCCCCTAAGTCCAAGTCTCCTTGGGTAAGGAGTACCGAAGAGTTTGTATTCTTCGGAACAAATGTAATTTTCGCAGGAAAATTCATTTTTCCCTGATACAAACCTGAGGTACTCCTTACCTCTAATGGCCCTCCTCATCCACCCCGCTAGTAGTTCCTTCTCCCTGGCCTGTCAACCCTCGTGACTAATTTCATACCTGGCTCAGACAATGGAGCTTCTACCCTTGTGGGGGGAGGGGGGGCCCCCCTTGCCCCAGGAGGGCCCCTTACTGAGGATAATGGTTGCCCAGACCCTCGGAGTGAGGTGTTTTCAAGCACACACAGTGTTAGCGGTAGAAACGCGCCGCGTATCCTTGGGTAAGGAGTACCGAAGAGTTTGTATCAGGGAAAAATTAATTTTCCTGCGAAAATTACATTTTTAATAAGTCGTCTCTATCAAGAATTTCCATCCCTTTCATAATTCTGTAAATGGTCAACAGATCACCTCTTTCTCTTCTCTGTTCCAGTGTTGGTAGATGTAATTTCTCCAATCTTTGTTCGTATGTCAAATTTGATAGTGTAGGTGCCATTTTCGTCACGGCTCTGATTTTTTTTTTTTTTTTTTTTTTTTCCCAAATAATTTATTGACATGTTTATCAGGTGTCAAGTCACTTGAGATGATCATTCCCAGGTCCCTTTCTGAATTGACTTTTTTGACTTCCTTGTTACCAATTTTATGTTGACCCGATATTCTATTTTTGCTTTTTCCAAATTCCATTATACTACATTTCTTAATGTTAAAGTTCATTTCACACCTCAGACTCCATTCCCATATTTTGTCCAGGTCTTCTTGTAGCGATCTGCAATCTTCTTCTGTGCTAACTCTCTTGAGTAATTTGGTATCGTCAACGAAGAAGTTCATGAAACACTTCACTCCCTCATTCATATCATATATATGGCAAACATTAAAGGAGCCAATACAGAGCCTTGTGGGATGCCACTTATCACATCTTCCCAGTTCGAATTTTTGTCTCTAAGTACCACTCTCATTTTTCTCCCACTTAATAAATCCTTCATCCATTCCAGTAGCTTACCTCCCTCATCCATATCATATATATGGCAAACATTAAAGGAGCCAATACAGAGCCTTGTGGGATGCCACTTATCACATCTTCCCAGTTCGAATTTTTGTCTCTACCACTCTCATTTTTCTCCCACTTAATAAATCCTTCATCCATTCCAGTAGCTTACCGCCCTCATTCATATATATATGGCAAACATTAAAGGAGCCAATACAGAGCCTTGTGGGATGCCACTTATCACATCTTCCCAGTTCGAATTTTTGTCTCTACCACTCTCATTTTTCTCCCACTTAATAAATCCTTCATCCATTCCAGTAGCTTACATTGTATTCCTCCTATTATTTCAATTTTTCTTATTAACTTTTTATGTGGTACATACATAATATACCAAGGCTTTTTCCCCCTTATCAGGGAGGTAGCCAAAAAGGACAAGGCATAATATCATTCCCACCCATTCCATCCCCGAAAACACTCCACACCCCTCCACCCTCCCTCCCATCTTAGCACCTCCTAGATGACGGGTCATCCCTGCACCCTGTCCACTCTGTCAAAAGCCTTCTCCAAGTCCAAGAAGGCACAATCTGCCCAGCCATCTCTTTCTTGTATTATCTCAATTAATCTCGATTAAAAGCATATTAAGTTTGTGGTACACTATCTTCCACTTCTAAAACCAAATTGTTTAGGGTTTAATATTTTATTTTCTTCCAAGTGTTTGATCCATTTGTTTCTTATAAGTTTTTTTCATATTTTTGCTACTGTACTTGTAAGGGATAATGGTCTGAAGTTTGTAGGATCTTCATTGTTTCCTCCTTTATATATTGATACTATGTTTGCATCATTCTAATCTTGCGGTCTCTTTCCTTCTTTGAGTGAAAAGTCTATTATGTTGTATAATTTGTCCATCAGTTCGTCTATACACTCAGTATCCAATTTGCAATTCCATGAGGTCCATGCGATTTCCTAACATCTAGGTTTTTTATTTGGTCTCTTATTTCTTTCTGTGTTACCTTTATTTCATTTTAGGGTTTTTTTTCTTGTTGTCCATCTTCCCAAATTTGTGAGCTCTCAATTGTAAAAACAGACCTGAAATGTCTGATCATAACTTCTGCCATTTCTGTGTAGTCTATATATTCTTTATCTCCCTCACGCAGTTTTACAATTTTTGTGTTTACCCTTTAATTTATCATTTACATATCTGTAAAAGAGTTTGGGTTGATCCTTACATTTGTCTATAATATCTGTTTCATAGTTTCTTTTTTCTTTCCTGTGCATATTCACATATTCGTTCCTAAGATTTATATATGTTTGCCATTTGGATGTTTTTTTTTTTTTTTGTCTGTTTTCCATCTTTTCCAGGCTTCGTCTCTTCTGTCTTTAGCCTCACTGCACCTTTTGTTATACCAACACTTTATATAAATCTCTTTTTCCTTCTTTGGTACATATTTATCAATTCCTTCCTTGTACTTTTCTTGGAATATGTTCCATTTGTCATCCATCTTTGTTTCCTCTTTGGAGAATTCATCCCAGTTTGTGTTTTGGAATTTTTTTCTTAGTTTTACAAAATCCGTTTTGTTGTACATTAATCTTCCTTCTCTATGTTTATCATTCCTTCCTACATTGTTTTGTTCTTTTAACTCAAACTCTCTTTGTATATGGTCACACTTTCCATTTGGTGTTTTATACTCCACTTTTCACAATATCTGGTTCAGAAGTTAATATTAAGTCTAGTTTCAATGGTTCCTCATTGTTTCTATATCTAATATTTTCCTTAACCCATTGTGTTAAGGTGAATTCGATGGCCATATCCAGTAGAATGTTGCTCCAAAGTTCTTCTCCTTTTACTATCATTTCTTCCCATATTATATCCTTTGCATTAAAATCACCCATAATTTCTATACCACCCTCTTTCAGTAACTCATTTTGCACTTTCATTGTGTCTTCCAGTAATTTAGAATGATCACTATCAGACCAAGCCTGTGTTTTTGGTGGCACATACACTGCTACAAATTTTTTTGCTTTTCATATATTTATTTACAATTTTAATCATAATTAATTCCACATTATCCTTGCCTTCATTTATCTTTGTCCCATCCAAACCCTTTATGGTCAATATCATGACACCCTGCTTGTCTGTTCTATTTTTTGCCCAGTGGTTGTATTGACCTTGTCCCACCATACTTGTTGATAGAGGTCCTTTCAGTTTTGTCTCCACAATTCTCATGTCAGGTTTCTCTATTTCTAGATAGTTGTTTAGTTCATTAATTCCAGAGATCATACCATTGATATTTGTGTATGCCACTTTTAGTTTATTATTATTATTATTAATTTTTTTTCTCTTTTTTTTTTTCTCCATTTTTCTGATGTACCATTTTTTCAGTCTCAAGTCCAGTACTCTCCAAAAAAACTTGTTTTTTCTGTCCCTGTTCTTTTCTCATTTCATTCATTGGCTTCAATTCTGAGAGCCTTGTCTTTCTCTTTTTCCTCATCACTCGTTTCCTTTTTTATCCATATATGTTTGAATTTCTCACTGTTTGCTAATTTAACCGCTTTCGATACCTCCTTGGCTATCATTTGAGTTCTTAGTTTTATTTTCAGAGGTCTATGTTGTTTTTCTTTTGAATATTTGCCCATTGTGTGAATTTTGTCAATTTCTTTGTCAAAATTTTGCCCTTCATCCTGTATTTCTTTCAGAATTTCCTTAGCTATTTCCTTTTCCTCCTTTTCTCTCTGGTATTTATACACATCATGTTTTTCTTGGATACCATGGACCACAATGCATTTACCTTTGTCAACTGTATCTCTCACCCAATTTTCCTTTTCTTTAATTACTTTCATAACTGTTTCTTTTGTATTTTTCTCCATCTGCTTTTGTACTATTTATTTTTTATTTTCCTGTTCTTGTCCATTGATTTCTTATTTCACTGAGGTCTGTTTTTTTAATTGACTCTTCCACCTTACCGGTTACTACCTGTATGTTCTTTGACCTTTTTCAGTTCATTTTTTATTTTTGTCCTCATTTTTCATTCTTTCGTTTTCTCTTTTGAGGATATCAATTTTGCTCTTTAGGTCACTTAATTCTCTAATCATTTGCTTGTTACTCTTAAAGTAGTCAATTCTCTAAGTACTGCTCGGTAGTCCAATTTTAAATCTATGATTTCTTCCAATAATTCGTTTACTTTGTGATTTCTTAATGCATTGCTATATTTTTCTCTATCTAAATCTAAGCGTTTACCTATTTCTCCTGGATTTCTTTGAAAACCTGAAAAACTGTTTTTCTCCCACCCCTTGGGTTTATCCTTGGAGTGTCAATTAAACATGTTTTTTTGGGAATGACACCTCTTGGTGATTCCACCTTACTTATATCCAGGCCTCTCTTCGTTGGTTCGTTTAATATTCTTTCATCTTTTTCTTTCTCCATTGTGCCAACTATACTTATTTCAAGAACTGGATTTTACCTTATCGGTCACACGAGAAACATAGCCTACACATCCCGCACAATAACTAGTTTCCTTTGTATCAGTGACAAAACCCTCGTAAGTGCATATGGGCCTGGTAGTGAGAAGAATGTAGAGGAAAGGGAGGAATTTTGTTTATATTTAAATGAGTGCATAGAGGGTTTAGGGAGAAATGTCAGTGTAGTGGTATTGGGACATCTCAATGGTAGGGTAGGAGACAAACCAATAGAGTGGTTGGGAAGTGTGGAGTTCCAGGAAAAAAAATTGTAGTGGAGAGATTATGGTGGAGATGTGTCTTGAAAGAGAATGATAGTAAATATAGTAGGAAGAAGAAAGTCAAGCATAGTTTCAAGAGGGATCAGTTTGTTGAGTATGGTTGGGAAGGCTTGTGGGAGAGTTTTGATTTAGATGATTAGGAGAGGAACAGAGGGAGTAATTGGTGAGTAACAGTGTGGATTTAAGACAGGTAAAGGTTGCCTGGATCAGATTTTTGTGGTAAGGCAGATATGTGAGAAAGCTTTAGGAAAAAGCAAGGATTTCTTTTGTCCTTTATGGATTTGGAAAAGGCTTAAAATAGGGTAGACAGGAAGGCACTGTGGGAGGTATTGCAGATACATGGTTTAGGAGGAAGGCTGTTAAGAGCATTCAAGAGTTCTTACAAGAGTAGTAGAGCCTGGTGGACGAGATGCAGGAATGACCCATCATCCAGGAGGAGCCAAGATAAGAGGGAGGGAGATGGGTGAGTGGGAGTGGAGTATGTGGGCATGGAATGGGTGGGAGTGGATTTTTTGCCTTTGTTTTTGGCTACCTCCCTTGTAAGGGGGAAAAAGCCTTGGTATATGTATGTATGTAGTAGAGCCTGTGTTAGAATTGGAAAAGGAGAGAGTAAGGTAAAGGTGGGGCTTTGCCAGGGATGTGTTATGTCACCTTGGCTGTGCAATTTATACATGGATGGGGTGGTGTGAGAGGTTGCTAAGGTAATGGGCTGGGGATTGGAGATGGTCAAAGGAAATGGAGAAAAATGTGAGATAAGCCACTTGTTATTTGTTGATGGCACTGCGCTTGTAGCAGGGTCAGAGGAGGGATTGGGGAAGTTAGTGATGGAGCTTGGGAAGGCATGTGAAAGAAGGAAGTTGAAGATAGATTTGGGTAAAGTAAGGTGATGTGTACAAGGGGAGAGGATAGAAGCAAATTGGAAGTGAGTATTAAGGGAGAGAGACTGGAGGAAGTGGATAGCTTTAGAGACTTGGGTGCAAATGTGGAGGGAAAGGAATAGAGGTGGAGGTAGAATGTTGATTGAGATAGGGGAATAAAAAGTGTAATGAGAAATAGACATATAAGAATGGATGCTAAAAGAAAATTCTATGAAGTGATGATTGTGCCAACAACACTGGGGCAGAAACATAGAACATAGGAGAGGAAGAGTTTAAATGTGTTTGGGATGAAATGCCGGAGTATGGTAGGAGATACTAGGCTGGATAAAATGAGAAATGAGGAGGTGAGGAGGAGAACGGTCATGGAAAGGGAGTTGGGAGATACGGTTGAAGAAAGAGTATTGGGATGGTTTGGACACAAGGAAAGAATGAGTGAACAAAGGTTAGTGAAAGAAGTGAGGACAGCAGAGGTGGAAGGAGTGAACATGAGGGGGCGACCAAGGATGAGATGGATGGATGGGGTAAAAGGGGTGTTGGGAAAGAGAGGAGTGTCTGTTGAGGAAGGAGGGGAGAAGACAAGATAGGGGTGAGTGGAGAATGGTTGTGTATGGGTGATGCTGTGATGAATGGGAGTGGGTAGGAGATGGGGGGGTGAGGAAGTGTATATGAATGATATTTTGATGCAGCCTGAAGGTATTTCTGTCTTCTCTTTTTCTGTGTAAGGGGACAGAGTGGGGATCAGTGATTAAACGAAGCAGCCTTGCTGTAGATGTGCTGTATCTTGCTACATTGCTTCTAACCCAGGGCAGTGGGCAAGATGCAGGGATGACCCATCATCCAGGAGGAGCCAAGATAAGAAAGAGGGAGGGGGTGAATGTGGGGATGAAATGGGTGGGAGTAGATTTTATGCCTTTGTTGCTTGGCTACTTTCCTTGTAAGGGGGAAAAAGCCATTGGTATATGTATGTGTTAATTTCTTGATTACTTTCTTGCCATTTCAGAATTTTTTAATCTTAGTGGACTCATGTGAGGTGAATGGTGGTGGAAGTCAGGTTATCTCAACATTACGAATCAAATATAAAGCTTGCACAGAAGTTGTTCAGTTGGGCCATGCTGATTACGCAGTTTCCAGAAGGATGGGAGTATGGCGACAATCTCTTTCAGGTAAATCTTTAATGCAGCAATAGTCAAATTACTTGTGCTCTAGTAACCTGTTCTACCTAATTTGAAGTGGTTTGAATATACATATTTTGGTTGTGGAGGAGCCAAGAAAAGAGGGAAAGAGGGAGGGGTGTAGAATGGGAGTGGGTGGGGATGAAATGGGTGGGAGTGGAATTCTGGCTTTTGACTTTGGCTACCTCCATTGTAAGGGGGAAAAACTCCATGGTATATTAATGTATGTATATGTATATGGTTGGAGTGAAGGGGTCACTGGATTCAAGAGGAATGTCTGTCAAGCAAGGAAGAGAGTGCAGAAGGAAGGAGTGAATAGTGGTTGTAAATGGATGAGGAAATTATGTGACTAGAGATTTGTTTTTGTCTGCTCTGTTGTCTTCAAGTAAATGATGAGCATGGAGGGAGAGTCAGCATGAGATGAAGTGGTATATTTAAACTACCTGTGTTTTTTCTGTATTGCTATTGACCAAAGCAGTGTGGTAGGGAACAGAGGTGACCCATCACCCACAAGGAGCTAAAATGGGAGGGACAATGAATAGGTTGTTGGATGGGTAAGGTGGATGTATGCTTTGACTTGGTCAACATTTATGAGGGGGAAAATGCCTCTTGGTATATGTGTATGGTTGGAGTGAAGGGGTCACTGGATTCAAGAGGAATGTCTGTCAAGCAAGGAAGAGAGTGCAGAAGGAAGGAGTGAATAGAGTGGTTGTAAATGGATGAGGAAATTATGTGACTAGATATTTGTTTTTGTCTACTCTGTTGTCTTCAAGTAAATGATGAGCATGGAGGGAGAGTCATCATGAGATGAAGTGGTATATTTAAACTACCTGTGTTTTTTCTGTATTGCTATTGACCAAAGCAGCGTGGTAGGGAACAGAGGTGACCCATTCCCCACAAGGAGCTAAAATGGGAGGGAGAATGAATAGGTTGTTGGATGGGTAAAGTGGATGTATGCTTTGACTTGGTCAACTTTTATGAGGGGGAAAATGCCTCTTGGTATATGTGTTAAATGTAAGTGTATATATGTATAAACATACATATACCAAGGGCTTTTTCTCCCCTTACAAGGGAGGTAGCCAAAGTCAAAGGCATAAATCCACTCCCACCCATTTCATCCCCATAGACTCCACTTCTATCCACCACCCCTCCCACCCTCTTTTCTTGGGACCTCGTGGATGACGGGTCATCTCTGCATCTTGCTCACTGCCCTAGGTCAGAAGCATTGCAGCAAGACACAGCACATCCTTGCTGTGGATGTGCTATGCCTTGCTGCATTACTTCTGACCCAGGGTAGTGGGCTAGATACAGGGATGACCCATCATCACCTCTTATATATATATATATATATATATATGGGGGGGGGTATTGGCTGCATGTTGTTATGGCAAAGTAGCATGCAGTTGATAGTTTAGGGTCTACATGGGGTGCCCCTATGGACCAGAGCACCAGAGGAGTATAATAGGAAGAGTTAAGGATGTACATGTGCTAAGGGGAGAGAGTGATATCAGATAATTTTCTGGTGGAAGAAGTTGAGAGTGGAGGATAGATGGAGAAAGAGGAAAAGGACAAAAGGTAGGGAGGTGCTTAGAGTGAACTCTTTAAATGAAAAGGAGAAGGAGTACAAGAAAAAGCTTGGAGCTTGGAGTGGAGGAGGAATGGGGATGGTTCAAGGAGGGAGTCACAAAGTGTGCAAAGATGGTGTGTGGAACAAGAAGGACGGGAGGAAATAGAAGGAAGGGTTGTGAATGGTGGGATGAGGAAACAAAGAAGGTTGTAGAAGAGAAGAAGTGAGCTTTCACAGATTAGTTACAAAATAGGACGAAGGAGTCATATGAGAGGTACAAAGAAAAGAGAAGAGAAGTAAAGCACAAGTTAAAGGAGGCAAAGAGGAGACCAGATGTGAAATGGGGTAAGAGTATGACAGAGAATTTTGAAAATAATAAAAAAGATGTTTTGGAAAGAAATTAAGAAAGGGAGAGGAGGCGAATCAAGAAGAGAAGAAAAGGTAAAAGGTGCACATGGAGAGAAGATAATGGAAGAGGAAGGTGGGCAGAGTATTTGAGGGAGTTGCTAAATGTGAAGGAGGATGGGAAGGGGAAGATAGTTGCAGTGGAAAGTGCTAAGAGAATGACAGTGATGAGTGAGGAAAATGGAGGAGAGATAAGGAAGGATGAAGTGAAGGCAGTTGTTAATAAGATGATGAGAGCAGGTAAGGCACCTGGTCTGGATGGATGCCATGCAGAATGTCTAAAAAAAGGAGGTACAGTGATGATGGACTGACTGGTGAGGTTATTTAATGTTTGCTGGAGAGAGAGTAGAGTGCCAGAGGACTGGAGGAGTGCCTGTATCCACTTTACAAGGGAAAAGGGGACAAGTGTGAATGTAGTAGTTTCAGTGGGATTAGCTTGTTAAGTGTACTTGGGAAGGTTTATGGGAGGATCTTGATTGAGAGGATTAGGAGAGGAACAGAGGGAGTAATTGGCGAGGAATAGTGTGGATTTAGGATAGGTAGAGGTTGCATAGATCAGATTTTTGTGGTAAGACAGACATGTGAGAAAGCTATAGGAAAGGGTAAGGATGTTTTTTGGGCTTTTATGGATCTGGAAATGGCTTATGACAGGGTAGACAGGAAGGGACTGTGGGAGGTTTTGCAGACATATGGGATAGGAGGAAAGCTTCTAAGAACTGTCAAGAGTTTTTACAAGAGTAGTAGAGGAAGAGTAGGCGAATCAAGTAGAGAAGAAAAGGTAAAAGATGCAGATGGAGAGATGATAATGGAAGAGAAGGCAGAAAGGGGAAGATGGGCAGAGTATTTTAGGGAGTTGCTAAATGTGAAGGAGGATAGGGAGGGAAAGATAGTTGCAGTGGGAAATACTAAGAAAATGAGAGTGATGAGTGAGGAAAATGGAGGAGAAATAAGGAAGGATGAAGTGAAGGCAGTTGTTAAGATGATGAAAGCAGGTAAGGCACCTGGTCTGGATGGATGCCATGCAGAATGTCTAAAAAAAAGGAGGTACAGTGATGGTGGACTGGCTGGTGAGGTTATTTAATGTTTGCTGGAGAGAGTGTAGAGTGCCGGAGGACTGGAGGAGTGCCTGTATAGTTCCACTTTACAAGGGAAAAGGGGACAAGTGTGAATGTAGTAGTTTCAGAGGGATTAGCTTGTTAAGTGTAGTTGGGAAGGCTTATGGGAGGATCTTGATTGAGAGGATTAGGAGATGAACAGAGGGAATTGGTGAGCAACAGTGTGGATTTAGGACAGGTAGAGGTTGTGTAGATCAGATCTTTGTGGTAAGACAAATATGTGAGAAAGCTATAGGAAAGGGGATGTTTTTTGGGCTTTTATGGATCTGGAAAAGGCTTACGATAGGGTAGACAGAAAGGCACTGTGGGAGTTTATGCAGATATATGGGATAGGAGGAAAGCTTCTAGGAGCTGTCAAGAGTTTTTATGAGAGTAGTAGAGCTTGTGTCAGGATTAGAAATGGAGAGAGTGAATGGTTCGAGGTAAAGGTGGGACTTCGTCAAGGATGCGTTATGTCGCCCTGGCTGTTCAACTTATACATGGATGGGGTAGTGCGAGAGGTAAATGCAAGGGTAGTGGGTCAGGGATTGGAGATGGTTAAAGAAAATGGAGAAAAGTGGGAGATGAGCCAGCTGTTGTTTGCGGACGACACTGCACTTGTGGCAGGATCGGAGGAGGGATTAAGGAAGTTGGTGACAGAGTTTGGGAGAGTATGTGACAGAAGAAAGCTAAAGATAAATGTGGGTAAAAGTAAGGTGATGAGATGTACAAGGGGTGAAAGTGGCAGTAGACTGGAAGTGAGCATTAAGGGAGAGCGACTGGAGGAAGTGGATAGTTTTAGATACTTGGGTGCAAATGTGGCAGGAAAAGGTGGAGTGAATGTGGAGGTAAAATGTAGATTGAGAGAAGCGAGTAAATGCCTCGGTGGATTAAAGAGTGTAATGAGGAATAGACATTTGGGAATGGATGCTAAGAGGAGACTGTATGAATGAATGATTGTGCCAACAGCACTGTATGGGGCAGAAACATGGAACATAAGAGAGGAAGAGAGAAGGCGTTTGAATGTATTTGAGATGAGGTGTCTGAGAAGTATGATGGGGCTTACTAGGCTAGAGTGAGAAATGAGGAGGTGAGGAGGAGAACGGGTGGAAAGGGAGTTGGGAGATAGGGTTGATGAAAGATTATTAGGATGGTTTGGACACATGGAAAGAATGAGTGAAGAAAGACTAGTAAAAGAGGTATGGAAGGCAGATGTGGAGGGAGTGAACATGAGTGGATGTCCTAGGAAGAGGTGGATGGATGGGGTGAAGGGTGCTTTGGGGAAGAGGGGAATGTCTGTTGAGGAAGGACGGGAGAGGACAGAAGATGGGTGAATGGAGAATGGTTGTATATGGATGATGATGTGATGCATGAGGTAGTATGTGTGAGCAAAATTTGACACAGCCCGAAGGGATTTTCCCCGTCTTCTCCTTTTATGCATGGGGGGGATGGAGATGGGGGGTCGCCGATTTAATGAAGTGGCCTTGCTGTGGATGTGCTGTGTCTTGTGACACTGCTTCTGACCCAGGGCAGTGGACAAGATGCAGGGATGACCCGTCATCCAGGAGGTGCTAAGATGAGAGAGAGGGTGGAGGGGTGTGGAGTGTATTCAGGGATGGAATGGGTGGGAATGATTTTATGCCTTTTCCTTTTTGGCTACCTCCCTTGTAAGGGGGAAAAAGCCTAGGTATATGTATGTATGTAGTAGAGCATGTGTCAGGATTAGAAATGGAGAGAGTGAATGGTTCGAGGTAAAGGTGGTACTTCATCAGGGATGTGTTATGTTGCCCTGGCTGTTCAACTTATACATGGATGGGGTGGTGCGAGAGGTAAATGCAAGGGTGGTGGTTCAGGGATTGGAGATGTTTAAAGAAAATGGAGAAAAGTGGGAGGTGAGCCAGCTGTTGTTTGCCGACGACACTGTACTTGTAGCAGGATCAGAGGAGGGATTGAGGAAGTTGATGACAGAGTTTGGGAGAGTGTGTGAAAGAAGAAAATTGAAGGTAAATGTGAGTAAAAGTAAGGTGATGAGATGTACAAGGGCATGAAGGGAGAGCGTGAAGGGAGAGCGACTGGAGGAAGTGGATAGTTTCAGGTACTTTGGTGCAAATGTGGCAAGAAAGGGTGGAGTGGAGGTGGAGGTAGAATGTAGATTGAGAGAAGTGAGTAAATGCCTTGGTGGATTATAAAGCATAAAGAGGAATAAATATTTGGGAATGGAGGCTAAGAGGAGATTGTATGAAGGAGTGATTGTGCCAATAGCACTGTATGGGGCAGAAACATGGAACAAAAGAGAGGAAGAGAGAAGGAGTTTGTGTTTGAGGTAAGGTGTCTGAGAAGTATGATGGGGGTTACTAGGCTAGATAGAGTGAGAAATGAGGAGGTGAGGAGGAGAACAGGGGTGGTAAGGGAGTTGGGAGATAGGGTGGTTGAAAGAGTGTTTGGATGGTTTGGACACATGGAAGGAATGAGTGAAGAAAGACAAGTAAAAGAGGTATGGAAGGCAGATGTGGAGGGAGTGAACATGATGGGGTGACCTAGGATGAGATGGATGGATGGATGGGATGAAAGGGGCTTTGGGGAAGAGGGGAATGTCTGTTGAGGAAGGACGGGAGAGGACAGAAGACGGGTGAATGGAGAATGGTTGTATATGGATGATGTTGTGATGCATGAGATGGAATGGGGGGGGGGTGAGGTAGTATGTGTGAGAACAATTTGATGCAGCCCGAAGGGATTTCTCCTCGTCTTCTCCTTTTCTGCATGAAGGGATGGAGAGTGGGGGGGGGGTCACCGATTTAATGAAGTGGCCTTGCTTGCGACACTGCCTCTGACCCAGGGCAGTGGACAAGATGCAGGGATGACTTGTCATCCAGGAGGTGCCAATATAAGAGGGAGGGTAGAGGTGAGTGGAGTGTATTAGGGATGGAATGGATGGAAATGGTTTTTATGCCTTTTCCTTTTTGGCTACCTCCCTTGTAAGAGGGAAAAATCCTTTGGTGTATGTATGTGTATATATATACTGTATATTTCTAAACAGAAATGTAGTAGCACATTTGTAAATTACACACAGGAACCCACAGTCGGAGAAAGAATAAACTTCGAATAAAGAAAAATCCTATATTTCGGCTATCAACTGTAGCCCTCTGAAGAGGGCTACAGTTGATAGCCGAAATATAGGATTTTTCTTTATTCGAAGTTTATTCTTTCTCCGACTGTGGGTTCCTGTGTGTAATATACTCTATATCTATACATACATATATATACCAAGGCTTTTTCCCCCTTACAAGGGAGGTAGCCAAAAAGGAAAGGCATAAAATCATTCCCACCCATTCCATCCCTGAATACACTCCACACTCCTCCCTCTTATCACCTCCTATATCTATACATATATATATATACACATGCATACACACACATATATATGTATATTTCTCTCTTACTTTTTATTATATTCCCACAGCTTTCAGCAGTAGTTCCAATAAGACAATGCTAATTTCCAAAGTTCAAAAAATGCTGGAATTGTTTGAGCGTCCTGTATTAATTGTTGAAAAGGAGCCAACAAGGCCAAATGAAACTCCTAAAACAATGACTCGCACCAAATATTTAGATTCGATTCTTTGTGCTTTTTGTCAAGTTGGACAGATGAAAGTACTTCATTCAACTGGCCATAGTAAGTGTTACATAGATATTTACTTTATTAATATTTACTCTGAATAACAGCTTTAGTCTTGCAAGATTAGATTCCACTGTTTATATTGCATGTGGTATAAAGTATTTAGGTTTGGTTCTAACTGAATGATGATTTTACAGGTGAAACAGCATCACTTGTTTGGGAATTAGCGAAGGTGGAAAGAACTAAAGGATACCATTTGAGCATTTCAGCAACTGTTGTATCCAAACTTTCACAGGTAATAGGTGTGCATTATCAAAATAACTTTGAAACTTGCAGCTGTGGTATTTGGACTCTTACAGATAATGGTGGAGTCAGTTAATATACATATAGTCGTCTCCCTATGTATCTCCTCAGATTATGTTTAATTCAGTTTCTTTGTTACAGATCATCAACTTCTACAAATGTCTTCCACAAATAAGTTATGCATCTGCTGTCTTTCTGACATATACTTTCCCAAATGTAGCTGATTTTATGAGTTGGTAAGTAGTGTGAATTTGTTCTTTAATTTTTATTTGATATGTATATACATATTTTCTCCTTTTTTCTTTTTCTTTCCCTTTATTGCAGTACACAGGAAAGGAACAATACTCATAGGGTCCTGTCTCATATTCTCAATTTTTATTTATTTATTTATTTATTTTTGTACCTAGCCTCAAATTCATGTACAGTTCCAACTTAATTTATGTCAGTGTGCATGCGTGTCTAATTGTATACAGGACAGGAGCAACATTTTTTTGGAACTGTGTGTATATATATATATACATATAGATACATACATATACCAAAGGCTTTTCCCCCCCTTACAAGGGAGGTAGCCAAAAAACAAAGGCATAGAAACCACTTTCATGTACACCCAAAACTCATTCTACTCTTCTCTTGGTTACCACTATATAGTCCATTAAAGCCCTATCTACCACCCTTCCATCCACCACCCTCCCCCATGTGTACTTATGCTTGACTTTCTAAACACAGTGTTGGCTATCATCAACTCTCTGGACACATAACCATCAACTCCCCACTATGATTTTTTCCTGGCACTCCACTCTTCCCAACCACTCCATTGATTCATCTACCTTAGCATTGAGATCTCCTAATATCTACATTGACATCTCTGCCAAAACTCTCTATGCACTCATTTAACCTATCCAAAATGCCTCCCTTTCCTCTACACCCTTCTCACTACCAGGCCCATATGCAACTTACAGAGACCCACATCTCCCCAATTTCACCTTTATCCACATTAACCTCTTCAATACAAAGAATATATATACATACATATACCAAAGGTTTTTCCCCCTTACAAGGGAGGTAGCCAAAAAGAAAAAGGCATAAAAACCATTCCCTCCCAAATACACTCCACTCCCCTCCAACCTCCCTCTTATCTTGGCACCTCCTGGATGACAGGTCATCCCTGCATCTTGTCCACTGCCCTGGGTCAGAGGCAGTGTCACAAGACACAGCACATCCACAGCAAAGCTGCTTCATTAAATCGGCGACCACAAGACCCCCCTCATGCAGAAAAGGAGAAGACAGGGAGAAATCGCTTTGGGCTGCGTCAAATTTTTCTCACACATACCACCTCAACCCCCATCCTCCCACCCATTCCACCTCATGCATCACAATATCATCCATATACAACCATTCTCCATTCACCCCTGTCTTCTGTCCTTCCTCAACAGACATTCCTCTCTTTCCCAAAGCCCCTTTCACCCCATCCATCCATCTCATCCTAGGTCACCCCCTCATGGTCACTCCCTCCACATCTGCCCTCCATGCCTCTTTTACTAGTCTTTCTTCACTCATTCTTTCCATGTGTCCAAACCATCCCAATACTCTTTCATCCACCCTATCTCCCAACTCCATTACCACCCCTGATCTCCTCCTCACCTCATTTCTCACTCTATCCAGCCTAGTAACCCCTATCATACTTTTCAGGCACCTCATCTCAAACACATTCAAACTCCTTCTCTCTTCCTCTCTTATGTTCCTCGTTTCTGCCCCATACAGTGCTATTGGCACAATCCTTCATGGTATTTGAAAAAAAGTAAAAACAGAATATTGAGAGAAGAGGTCAAAAAAGTAAACTGAAGAAGACTTTGGAGTGATGATCAGCAAAGACATGACACCGGACAAACATATTAATGAAATAGTCAGAGAAGCCCACAATTTATTGAGGTCAATAAAAGTGGCATTTGTCTGTTTGAATGAGGAAGTGATAAAAAAAAAAATTAACTACACTAATAAAACCAAAACTCGAGTATGCAGCTTCCCACAGTAATAGATACCTGGAACAAATTAGACACAGAAACAATGTATGCAAACACTTCAAGATTTTAAGAAAAAACTTGATGCTGAAAGATACAAAGATGGGTCACCACTAGCATAGCTCTTCTCGTATAATACAATTAGGTAAATACAATCTCCTCTTAGCCCCCATTCCCAAATGTCTATTTCTCATTACACTTTAATCCACCAAGGCATTCACTCGCTTCTCTCAATCTACATTCTACCTACACTCCACCCTCTCCTGCCACATTCGCACCCAAGTATCTAAAACTATCCACTTCTCCAGTCGCTCTCCCATAATGCTCACTTCCAGTCTGCTACCACTTTCACCCCTTCTACATCTCATCACCTTACTTTTACCCACAATTACTTCCAACTTTCTTCCTTCACACACTCCCAAACTGTCACCAACTTTCTCAATCTCTCCTCTGATCCTGCTACAAGCGCAGTCGTTGGAAAACAACAGGTGGCTCACCTCCCACTTTTCTCCATTTTCTTTAAACATCTCCAATCCCTGACCCACCACCCTTGCATTTACCTCTCACACCACCCCATCTATGTATAAGTTGAACAGCTAGGGCAACATAACACATCCCTGACGAAGTACCACCTTTACCTCAAACCATTCACTCTCTCCATTTCTAATCCTGACACATGCTCTACTACATACATACATATACCAAGGCTTTTTCCCCCTTACAAGGGAGGTAGCCAAAAAGGGAATGGCATAAAATCATTTCCACCCATTCCATCCCTGAATACACTCCACACCCCTCCACCCTCCCTCTTATCTGAGCACCTCCTGGATGACGGGTCATCCCTGCACCTTGTTCACTGCCCTGGGTCAGAAGCAGTGTCGCAAGACACAGCACATCCACAGCAAGGTCGCTTCATTAAATCGGCGACACCCCCTCTCCATCCCCCCCATTGCATAAAAGGAGAGGACGGGGAGAATTCCCTTCAGGCTGCGTCAAATTTTGCTCACACATACTACCTCACCCCCCATCCCCCCGCCCATTCCACCTCATGCAATCACAACATCATCCATATACAACCATTCTCCATTCACCCATCTTCTGTCCTCTCCCATCCTTCCTCAACAGACATTCCCCTCTTCCCCAAAGGCCCCTTCACCCCATCCATTCACCTCAACCTAGGACGTCCCCTCATGTTCACTCCCTCCACATCTGCCTTCCATACCTCTTTTACTAGTCTTTCTTCACTCATTCTTTCATCAACCCTATCTCCCAGCTCCTTTTCCACCTCTGTTCTCCTCCTCACCTCATTTCTCACTCTATCTAGCCTAGTAACCCCCATCATACTTCTCAGACACCTCATCACAAACACATTCAAACTCCTTCTCTCTTCTTCTCTTATGTTCCATGTTTCTGCCCCATACAGTGCTGTAGGCACAATCACTCCTTCATACAGTCTCCTCTTAGCATCCATTCCCAAATGTCTATTCCTCATTACACTCTTTAATCCACCAAGGGATTTACTCGCTTCTCTCAATCTACATTCTACCTCCACCTTTTACTGCCACATTTGCACCCAAGTATCTAAAACTATCCACTTCCTCCAGTCGCTCTCCCTTAATGCTCACTTCCAGTCTACTGCCACTTTCACCCCTTGTACATCTCATCACCTTACTTTTACCCACATTTATCTTTAGCTTTCTTCTATCACATACTCTCCCAAACTCTGTCACCAACTTCCTCAATCCCTCCTCCAATCCCGCCACAAGCGCAGTGTCGTCCGCAAACAACAGCTGGCTCACCTCCCACTTTTCTCCATTTTCTTTAACCATCTCCAAACCCTTGCATTTACCTCTCGCACCACCCCATCCATGTATAAGTTGAACAGCCAAGGCGACATAACGCGTCCTTGACGAAGTCCCACCTTTACCTCGAACCACTCACTCTCTCCATTTCCAATCCTGACACAAGCTCTACTACTCTCATAAAAACTCTTGACAGCTCCAAGAAGCTTTCCTCCTATCCTGTTTATCTGCATAACCTCCCACAGTGCCTTTCTGTCTACCCTATCATCAGCCTTTTCCAGATCCATAAAAGCCCAAAAAAACATCCTTCCTCTTTCCTATTGCTTTCTCACATATTTGTCTTACCACAAAGATCTGATCTACACAACCTTTACCTGCCCTAAATCCACACTGTTCCTCACCAATTACTCCTTCTGTTCCGCTCCTAATCCTCTCAATCAAGATCCTCCCATAAGCCTTCCCAACTACACTTAACAAGCTAATCCCTCTGAAACTACTACATTCACACTTGTCCCCTTTTCCCTTGTAAAGAGGAACTATAAAGGCACTCCTCCAGTCCTCTGGCACTCTACCCTCTCTCCAGCAAACATTAAATAACCTCACCAGCCAGTCCACCATCACTGTACCTCCCTTTTTCAGACATTTTGCATGGCATCCATCCAGACCAGTTGCCTTACCTGCTTTCATCATCTTAACAACTGCCTTCACCTCATCCTTCCTTATTTCTCCTCCATTCTCCTCACTCTCATTTTCTTATCATTTCCCACTGCAGCTATCTTTCCCTCCCTATCCTCCTTCTACTACTCTCGTAAAAACTCTTGACAGCTCCTAGAAGCTTTCCTCCTATCCTGTATGACTGCAAAACCTCCCACAGTGCCTTCCTGTCTACCTGTCACAAGCCTTTTCCAGATCCATAAAAGCCCAAAAACATCCTTACCTTTTCCTATAGCTTTCTCACATATCTGTCTTACCACAAAAATCTGATCTACACAACATCTACCTGTCCTAAATCCACACTGTTCCTCTCCTAATCCTCCCATAAACCTTCCCAACTAAACTTAACAAACTAATCCCTCTGAAACTACTACACTCACACTTTTCCCTTGTAAAATGGAACTATACAGGCACTCCTCTTTTTCCTTGTAAAATGGAACTATACAGGCACTCTACCTTCTCTCCAGCAAACATTAAATAACCTCACCAGCCAATCCACCATCACTGTACCTCCTTTTTTTTTTTAGACATTCTACATGGCATCCATCCAGACCAGGTGCCTTACCTGCTGTCATCATCTTAACAACTGCCTTCACTTCATCCTTGTTTCTCCTCCACTTTCCTCACTCATCATGGTCATTTTCTTAGCACTTCCCACTGCAACTATCTTTCCCTCCCTATCCTCCATCACAATTAGCAACTCCCTAAAATACTCTGCCCATTTTCCCCTTATTGCCTGCTCTTCCTTTATCATCTCTCCATGTGCACCTTTTACCTTTTCTTCTCTACTTTATCTGCCTGCTCTTCCTCTCTGATTTTCTTTCCAAAACATCTTTATATTAATTTAAATTTTTTGTCATATTCTTACCCCATTTCACATCTGCTCTCCTCTTTGCCTCCTTTACCTTGTGCTTTACTTCTCATTTCTTTGTACCTCTCATATGATTCCTTCGTCCTATTTTGTAACTAATCTGTGAAAGTTTGCTTCTTCTCTTCTACAGCCTACTTTGTTTCCTCATCCAACCATTCACTACCCTTCCTTCTATTTCCTCCCATCCTTCTTGTTCCACACACCATCTTTGCACACTTTGTGACTCCCTCCTTGAACCATCCCCATTTCTTCTCCACTCCTAGCTCTACTCTGTCCTTCACTCCCTCCCGTTGCTCTCTCAGCTTCTTCTTGTACTCCTTTTCATTCAGAGTTCACTCTAAGCACCTCCCTACCTTTTGTCATTTTCCTCCACTCCACTACATGTTTACCTATCTCTTCACTTACTAGTATAGCCACCCCTTCCCTGTCTTGCCCTCTCCTCACTCCTGAGAACCCCCTAAACTCACACTTGCCCTTCCCTCTCATATTAGTTTTACTTAAAGCCACACATCCATCTTCTCACAAACATACTATCTCTTCCCTTTTATTCTCATCTGTACCACATCATGCACATTAAATGACCCAAACCTTAGGGTGCTGGTTGGAAAACTCCTAGACCCTCTTATGCCTTTACTTTCTTTAGGAATGTCCCCTGTGGGGCTACAGGGAGAAGGATGCCTGGTCCCAATCCCTGTCCCATTTTTCTCACCTCTTACAATCCAAGTGGGAATACTTGGTGGCAGCATTCTTTTCCCCCCACCACAGGGTAGGCAAAACAAGGAAATGAAATTCAGAGAAATGGTACAGGACAGCAACAAGGGGATTGACAGCATAATGGAGGGACAGTAGCAGTATTATAAAAGTTTCATAATTTCTTTGTGAGCAGAGTCCTCCTCTATCACAGACAAAATGATGTGTGGCTCTGGTCCATAGGGGTGCCCCATACAGACCCTAAAGTATCAACTGCATGCTACTTTGCCATAACAACAAAAATTTCAGCAATATAGTGTTCCTACTACAACCTATGTTTTTCTACCTTCTTTTCCACAGTACACATACATATACTCAAAAGCTAAGGGGGGTGGCATAGTTAAAACTTAAACTCATCCTGAAAACCTATTTGTTGTCCCTCCCATCTTTGTTCCTCGTGGAGAAAGTCATCCATGATCCATGTCCCCCCATCACATTGCTCAGGTCAGAGACAATGCAGCAAGATACAGCACTTCCATAGCATAGATCAATAGCCAAGGCTGGTTTTCTCCAGCTTCATTACATGGTGATAGCACCCCTCCCCCCAATCCATTAAAACAATATACAAAGCAGAGAAATAAGAGCCAGGTATTCGAACTTAATTTCCACAAATTGTTTTACCCATATTGTTGAAGCATAAATTGACCTGTGGAAACTCTTGTTATATAATTACTTTCCTGACAATTCATAGTGTAGACTAAAAACAATTTTTAAATTTATTCTTGGCTGTTAGTTCAGTGATACAGCTGCAGCAGAAAACAGGCTGGTCCCGGCAGCGTGTGGTGGCTGTTCATCAATTCCTACACCGAATATTTCGAGAGGACATGTTACCTAGTTGATTGTAGTAAAATTTACATGTAGCACCAGTTATAATACTCTCCAAGAGACCATGGGTATCCCTGTTATATTCTCCAAACTGTATGAGGTTCTAATGAAATTGTGAGAAACTCGGGTTGCCCTACTATTGTTATTATAATTAAGGAGTTGTTTGGTATCTAATTGTATATAATGTATATATATATATATCTATCTAAATACCTAAGGCTTCGCCACCCTTATAAAGGAGGTGGCCCTTTACAATATTTTAAAAATATACTTGTTTATATCCATATAATTAAGTCAAATTTAAGGATGTTTGGTTGAAAGAATGTGTGCCTGAGGTAGTGCATTATAAATTATATTAAAATTCATGGACAGGGGAAACTAGGTATATTCACTTGTATGGATGTGTATATATATATATTTTTTTTTTTCTCCCCATTTTTGTAACTATCCTAGTACATTCAGCATCAAATTTCACAATGGGGGATATTTTGTAAATATTATTGTCAGAAACCCACCAAAACTAAGTATGTGGACTCTGCTTAAAATGCACTGAAGCATCTGTGGATATATTCCAATTTTGTGATATTATGTTTTAGTGTATGTAAATATTTTGCACATTTTTACATGAAATGAAATATAAATTAATACAACAAGTTGTGTACATATTTTATTTAACCTGAAACACTTTTATCACATCTGGTGACTATAAATGTTAGAATATATACTTAAGTTTTAAGGTATAGTATTTACAAAGAAAAGGAAAAGAAAAAAATATACATAACCCACATACAGGAACAAAACTTTGGTAATGGGAATATGGTCAGTCTAGATAGACTACACAACGATCAGAACAAATTCGAAAGTATTAATGTTATGTTATACATTTTCATTTACAAGTGTTAAGTACCATCCTATATGCAAAAATCACTGATGTAATTTTTCACTTGTCCAAACTGGCAGAGTGAGTTAGGGCATCATTACTTGTGACGGAGGTAGAGATGATGGCGATTTGAATCCTGCATGGGGAGAGTTGAACTAAGGGCATGGTTCATTAAATTCCATGCTACAAAGTCCACTGTATGGGGCACTGTTCTAGCCTCCTGATAGGGAGGAATTTGTGATGAGCAATATAATCATTATCACAAACTTTATCAAGAACCAATGAAGATTTCATCCTTACATGGTGCTTTACTTGTTGGGTGTTGCCTTTTTGCTTTCAGCTTTTCATTTACTTTAATATCTGCTGAATTAAAAAATAATAAATCCTTTATTACCAGTACTATTGTGTAGTATTTTTAACATTTTAGAATGGTTTTCAGAATATTAGGATGGTTTGGACACATGGAAAGAATGAGTGAAGAAAGACTAGTAAAAGAGGTATGGAAGGCAGATGTGGAGGGAGTGAACATGAGGGGACATCCTAGGATGAGGTGGATGGATGGGGTGAAGGGGGCTTTGGGGAAGAGGGGAATGTCTGTTGAGGAAGGAAGGGAGAGGACGGAAGACAGAGGTGAGTGGAGAATGGTTGTATATGGATGATGTTGTGACTGCATGAGGAGGAATGGGCGGGGGGGTGGGGGGTGGGGTAGTATGTGTGAGTAAATTTTTGACGCAGCCCGAAGGGATTTCTCCCCGTCCTCGCCTTATATGCAAAGGGGGACGGAGAGGGGGGTCGCCGATTAAATGAAGCGGCCTTGCTGTGGATGTACTGTGTCTTGCGACACTGCTTCTGACCCAGGGCGGTGGGCAGGGTGCAGGGATGACCCGTCATCCAGGAGGTGCTCAGATGAGAGGAAGGGTGGGAGGGGTGTGGAGGGTATTTAGGGATGAAATGGGTGGGAGTGTTTTTATGCCTTTCCCTTTTTGGCTACCTCCCTTGGAAGGGGGAAAAAGCCTTGGTATATGTATGTATGTATGTAGAATGGTTTTCAAGGTTCTGCAAACTAATACAAAGCAAAGGTTGGCATAACTGATAAAATCAGGTACCTTGTAAACATACACACACCAAAGGCTTTTTCTCCCTTACAAGGGAGATTGCCAAAGTCAAAGGCATAAATCTATTCCCATTTCATCCCCACATATTCCACTCCCATCTACCATCCCTCCCCCTTTTCTTGGCTCCTCCTGGATGACAAGTTATCCCTGCATCCCCCTGCCCTGGATCAGAAGCAATACAGCAAGGCTGCTTCATTTAATTGCCAACTACCCCCCCCCCCTCTGCAGCCCCTCATATAGAAATAATGAAGATGGGAAGAAATCCTTTTGGGCTGCGTTAAAATATCATCCACACATACTCCCTCATCCCCACCCACTCCTATGCATCATAGCATCATTCATACACAACCATTCTCCACTCACCCCTATCCTCTTATTTCTCCCTTCCTCAACAGACATTCCCCTCTTATCTTGTACATCCATGTCATCCTTGATTGCCCTATTCACTCCCTCCACCTCTGCCTTCCATACCTCTTTTATTTATCTTTCGTCACTCATTCTTTCCATATGTCCAAACCATCCCAATACTATTTCATCAACCATATCTCCCAACTCCCTTCCACCCCCACCCCCCTCATCACCTCGTTTCTCACTATCCAGCCTAACCTCTACCATACTTCTCAGGCATTTCATCTTAAATACATTTAAACTCTTCCTCTCATGATCCTTGTTTCTGCCCCATACAGTGCTGTCGGCACAATCATCCCTTCATATAATCTCCTCCTTAATTTGTGAGGTATTTGAACACCCTCTAGTCTGTATAAACCAGAAAAACAAAAATTTACAAGACAGGAAATTGAACCTGTCGTTTGAAATACTTGGTTGAAGAAGGAAGAATACAACAATTTCAATCTATATACCAAAATACTCTTTCCTCCTCACAAGATCAGTAGTCAACCAAAGCATGCACCCACCCTCCACCCATCCCACACTTGTCTACACCCATTTACTTCTCTTCAAAAAGATAATAGTAATCTTTTACTATATCTTAATATGTTAACCGTGAAGTGATGGAAAACTCTTCTATAGTCAGGATGTTAAACACGTCTTGATTAACTTGTTAACGACAATGTGGGCTGATGATTTTATTTGGTGGAGGGAAAGCCCTCTGCAGTAAAGGTTCACAAAAGTTTACCTCAGTTAAAAGTTGCATAATAGAGGAGCCAAAATTTTTTTACAAGACAACTGCCTCCATTTCTGTTTTGCTGAAGACTTCTTCACAATAATTCTGCAGCATTCATGTACCAGGCTGCATCCACTGACCAGATCCATACATCTTTGACCCAGAATTAACCAAAACATTGGCCAGCAAAAAAATTATGCAAGAGGACAATCAATCAATCCATTGCTCAGTCTCTTGCAGAAGACCTGCAGCTTTCAGTTAACTGGCAACAACCTCTGGGCAGGACCAACTCAGGGAAGATCTAATGTGTTTTTGTTTGGGGACTGTTAATGTGGGGCATTGTAGTATGAGGTGTTCTGTGTCCTCTTTGTGGTGATCAGGCAAGAGGACAACAATCAAAATGGTGAAAGAACAGTATTACCAAAAGCAAATACTGTGGTCTATTTTTCCAAGATCATTGAATTATCCTTTAGTGTCATTAGCATAACAATTATGAACTACTTTATTACAAAGACAACAACCTTAGTTTTAGTGTTTCTTAAGGAGTTTAAAAATTTAACACTAGATCCTTGGTACATATTACAGCCAAGGTAATTAGCACACCATTAATCTGTCACACTAATGAATATTTTGGAGTTTAACTGGTTTGTAAATTGACCCTATGTCCACATATCTACATCAAATATATCATCTACAGTATTTTCTTCTGATCTAGTCTCAGATTACGATAAATTCCTCTCCCTCAGGGCCATATTCATGAAGGGTCAAATTGGTGTTGGTCAAGTGAAGCTGAACTCTGAGTAGATCAAGATCTTCTGGATGAATACTCCAAGCTGCCAAGTTACCCAAGCTAGTCAAATTTGGACAGTGCTCAATTAAGGCCTCTACAGTCCGCATAGTTAGATTTTCTGCTAAGCCAAGCCAGAGTTCACGTAGGCTTTTGAGGGAGTGATCCATCATGCTGCAGATCATAGCTGCATCTGTAAGCTGTCCACATTCCCCAAGACTGAGGTGCTCTACACTGGTACAATGATTCATGATCAGTTTGATGCACTGAGTATCTACTGTGCTGTTGTAAAGCAGAAACTCCGCCACTTTTTTAAAGGCTGTATCATGTGATACTGTAGATCCTGAAAGAGATACTTTGTGCAGTTCAATGCGAATCAAGTTAGGACAAAGAGCTCCAATGTCTACAAGATCAAACTGTCCCCACACTGTTAATAAGAAAAGGCTGCGAAGTTGCTGACCCCATTTTTTGAGAAGAACCTCCACATCTGCCCAACGCACTTGATTAAGTTTAACTTCCTTCAGGCTCTTAAGTACATCAAGGTTCTGCACTGCAATACTTTTGGGTCTATCAAGATATATGGCTTGTAATTTTGGACAAGTCCTTATGATAGAAAGCAACCTACCACTTGTAGTAAACACATCATGTAAATACAAAAGACCATATTGTGCAGATGGATGATCTTTTTCTAGAACCTCTAATGCAGCACCAGTTCTTTCATAGGAACCAACACTTAAAAGGTTGGGCAAATTCTTGATTAGGAAACTGACCTCTTTTACTGATACCTTTTGCCCTCCTGGTCCACCAATGTCAACCAACTGTAGACTGTGAACAAGAGAATTTAATTCTCCTTGGGCAACTTGGGTCTGATTATAACACAAGCTTTTCACACCCACATCAGATATGTTTGGAGATCCAGAAATATCAAGCTTCTGAAGTTGCTTGCAGTATTTTCCTATCACACCCAGCACAGTATCATCACAATTGTATCTAACAGTGAGGCGACGCAAATTTGGAAGACGACGTAAAGCTTTATAGAGATAAAATGTGTCATTCTCACGAATCCAGACACCTCGAAGATCCAATTCTTCCAAGCCTGAGCCATTTGCACTAATGATGTCCAGGATGTAGGAATAAAAGGTTTCTGGAAAGGAACCTGTTGCTAGATGCTGAACACCTGGCACCAGAAGAATCTGTGAACAGAAAAAGTTGTTTAACAAGGGATACCTGGCTTTCAGGAAGAAACTCCTAAGTTGCACTGTACTATATTTACTATGAAAGTTATATTCACACCGTTGAATTAACAAAAACATTAAGAATTTCTCCATTTACAACATTTGTAATGCAAAAGTAAACTAGGTCCCTAAATATTAGCAAATCGAGTAACTCTTAATTTTATAGAGAAAAATTTGCATAAGGTATTTGATAATGAACTGCAAGCAGACTTTGTGCATTGATGTACGTGACTGAGAGTATCTCTGACTTGGTCATCATATTGTACTGTGTGGGGCAAGAGGGGGAGCAGTGGAACTGTCAGATACAGATGATGCAGCACAGAGCAAAGGCATATTTCCTGTAGCTAAGTTGAAGTATATCTCTCCCACTTGGAATGTTGAGGTAGTATATTTAGAAGCATTTCAGGTGAGAGAAAAGTTGAAACAGTACTTCAATTCAGCAACAGGAAGTCTGCCTTTGTTCTCTGGTGTGTCACCTGCATCTCAGTTTGCTTTTAGTCCAGTGGTCAGAAACCTGCAGCTCTTTCAAGCCACCTATGTGGTTCCAGAAGGTTCTTACAAAATAATGATTCCAGCAAAATGAAATGTCATGTACTGTACACTTGTAAAACACCCCAGGCAAAATTATATATATATATATATATATATATATATATATATATATATATATATATATATATATATATATATATATATATATATCTGTTGAACTCTGAAAAGATCTGTAGCCAACAATTGTCATGATTTGTAGAAAGGTCTTTCCTAATCTGAAAATGTTTTTGTATTGTGGCTCCAACAGCATAATAATATTATTATTATTATTAAAAAAAAGAAAGCTGAAGATAAATGTGGGTAAAAGTAAGGTGATGAGATGTACAAGGGGTGAAAGTGGCAGTAGACTGGAAGTGAGCATTAAGGGAGAGCGACTGGAGGAAGTGGATAGTTTTAGATACTTGGGTGCAAATGTGGCAGGAAAAGGTGGAGGTAGAATGTAGATTGAGAGAAGCGAGTAAATGCCTTGGTGGATTAAAAAGTGTAATGAGGAATAGACATTTGGGAATAGATGCTAAGAGGAGACTATATGAAGGAGTGATTGTGCCAACAGCACTGTATGGGGCAGAAACATGGAACATAAGAGAGGAAGAAAGAAGGAGTTTGAATGTGTTTGAGATGAGGTGTCTGAGAAGTATGATGGGGGTTACTAGGCTAGATAGAGTGAGAAATAAGGAGGTGAGGAGGAGAACAGGGGTGGAAGGGGAGTTGGGAGATAGGGTTGATGAAAGAGTATTAGGATGGTTTGGACACATGGAAAGAATGAGTGAAGAAATACTAGTAAAAGAGGTATGGAAGGCAGATGTGGAGGGAGTGAACGTGAGGGGACGTCCTAGGATGAGGTGGATGGATGGGGAGAAGGGGGCTTTGGGGAAGAGGGGAATGTCTGTTGAGGAAGGACAGGAGAGGATAGAAGACATGGGTGAATGGAGAGTGGTTGTATATGGATGATGTTGTGATGCATGAGGTAGTATGTGTGAGCAAAATTTGACGCAGCCCGAAGGGATTTCTCCCCGTCTTCTCCTTATATGCATGGGGGGTTGCCGATTTAATGAAGCAGCCTTGCTGTGGATGTGCTGTCTTGCGACACTGCTTCTGACCCAGGGCAGTGGACAGGGTGCAGGGATGACCCGTCATCTAGGAGGTGGTAAGATAAGAGGGAGGGTGGAGGGGTGTGGAGTGTATTCAGGGATGGAATGGGTGGGAATGATTTTATGCCTTTTCCTTTTTGGCTATCTCCCTTGTAAGGGGGAAAAAGCCTTGGTATATGTAATGTATGAGTGGCAGGGTGGTGAGATAAACACCGAGAACCGTTGAAGTTTTATTAACTGACGTTTCGCTCTTAACAGCTTCTTCAGAGTGTACAAACATGATCGGGAGATCAACAGTTATATATCTTACATCATTCCGCGTTCCTTCCTTAACCCACCCCCTCCCTCCCTCTCGTACCCTTCAGCTCCTGTAAGACCATCCAGCCGGACATTTTGGACAGCTTAATAAAACCATCACGATGGTTACAGCAGGGCTGGGATGCTATAAAAGCTGCCTCTACTATTTTTCTTTTTTTCTTGTCTAACCCTTGTTTTAATATTTCCACTCCGTCCCAGTTAGGTAAATGTCCGTATTCCTCCGCATGAACCAGGGCGTTTGATGTTCGGTGGACCCTCAGGTCGCTCTTGTGCTCATATGTCCACTTGTGTATGCCTCTTCCTGTCTCCCCAAAGTAGTTTAGGTCACAGCCACAACATGGGATTCTGTAAACCATGGTATTGTTATTATGTTCATTTCTACTTTTATCTCTCACTACTTCACCTATCTTCGTACTGGATGTACTGGCGATAGTAGAGGCAGCTTTTATAGCATCCCAGCCCTGCTGTAACCATCGTGATGGTTTTATTAAGCTGTCCAAAATGTCCGGCTGGATGGTCTTACAGGAGCTGAAGGGTACGAGAGGGAGGGAGGGGGTGGGTTAAGGAAGGAACGCGGAATGATGTAAGATATATAACTGTTGATTTCCCGATCATGTTTGTACACTCTGAAGAAGCTCTGTTAAGAGCGAAACGTCAGTTAATAAAACTTCAACGGTTCTCGGTGTTTATCTCACCACCCTGCCACTCATTTTGTCATCCATTCCTCAACATATGTAATGTATAAAAAAAAAATTAATAATAATAAAAATAAAATAATAATAATAGGTTCCGTTCTGCTGCAATGCACCAAGTGTCTTTAGACAGACATTTGACCCTTTTGTTTCTTAATTTTCACATCGGCATCATTTTGGGATGAAATTTATCAAGGAAGACGTAAAAGACATATCACATGGTTCCAAGGTTCCAGTGCATCGGTAAAGCATGCCAACTGGGGACCTTTCTCTGCTGAAGGTCAGACACTGAATAATAAACAGGAAAAAGGAAAGAGAAAATATATATATATGACACTGAATAATAAACAGGAAAAAGGAGAGAAAAAAAAAATATATATATGACACTGAATAATAAACAGGAAAAAGGAGAGAGAATATATATATATATATAGATATTATTCCTTGGAATAAGCCCTATGTCCCCATGTCCATAGTACCAAATTGGATTCTTTGCGACACCCAGAAATCCTAGAAAATTAATACTCATAATAAGATAAAATACATGAATTAAAAATAATAACATTAACAACAATTTAATCCAATCATCATACGTTCAGTAATCCACTTGGATGCAAAATTCTTAATAAGAGGCCAAGTGTGTTGTCCTACCCTTTTATCTCCTGTCTTTCCATTAAAAATGTTTCTCTTTTTATAGGCCTCAGTATCTTTTATCGCCTAACAACAATAATAAATTATTAAAGACCAATATCAGGCCAATTTCAACTTGGACCGTGGTGGCGGTAGTAGGGTGGGGAGTTATTAACCATTCAATAATTAACTTTGATTTTTATTGAGCCAAAACTTAAAATTTCGACCTGTGCTATATGCACATCTTAGGTAAGTTTATTCCACTGACGCGACGTTGTTACTCTATGGATCAAACCTATCTCCCGCCATTCACCGTTTCCTGTGTAGATATCAAAATCTGGCATTATTTTCGATCAGTAACCAGCTTCATCAATTTTATCTAAGGTCTATGTAGAAATAATAATAATAACAAAAATATATACGTAAATAAATATAAATATGTCGAAAACAAATAAAAGTATATGTTTCTGTAAAAAAAAAACTGGTACGCTGATTCACATTATACGGTTCATCTTCGATCGGTTACGTTTTGTTTGATATTTGTCAAAATGTATTCATACCCTACGTCCAAGATTCAGTCAGTCGGCTGCAGGATATATATATATATATATATATATATATATATATATATATATATATATATATATATATATATATATATATATATATATATATATATATATATTATATATATATTACCTATATATATATTACCTATATATATATACATATATATATATATACATATATATATATATATATATACCTATATATATATGCATATATATACCTATATATATACATATATATACCTATATATATATGCATATATATACCTATATATACATATACATACCTATATATACATATCTATATATATATATATATATATATATATATATATATATACAATACACATGGATGAATGGTTTAGACAGATGTGTGTGGGTGAAGGAAGAATAAGCGAAGATGGGCTGGAACTCCTTTATTGCTTATGCGTTTCGACCGATTAGGTCTTCTTCAGTGAGCTGTCTACAAACTGCTTGAATCTTACAATTAAACACTCGAAGACGGGGACACGGACAGGTCATCCCGCTGGCTGTCTGGGGATTCCCTTTCCCGTACCATGTATATGTTTTCCAATCGTATTTATTATCAATTTACTTGCTGCCTTCGATAAACAAATGAAACCTTCCCTGTCATTGTTATTTTCATAAGAATTAATATAGGCAGCTTCAACAGTCTTCCTCATGTCTCTTTTTAATCCCGTGTGAAGGACCTCGACCCCATCCCAGTGGGGCAAATTTCTAGATTGGTCAGCGTGCTGAACGAGTGTGTTAGACGGCCTGTGTGATCTCAAGTCTCGTTTGTGCTCGGCTATGCGTTTCTCAACGTCTCGACCTGACCTGCTGTAATATGAGGTGCACCTATCGCAAGGAATGCGATAAATGGTACTGAGGACGTTATGGGGGCAGTCCCTTCAACCTCCAAGCGCTTGGCATAAGGCTTAGTGTTGCCCATGATGGGACAATTTAGGCCCTTCTGGAGAACCCGGACCAGTGAGGAACGCGAGGGACTACGCCAGCTTCTTCAAGAGATCTCTGGACTTCGGTTCACGACAGAGGAAGCCGAAAATGGTAACCTGCCTTTCCTGGACATCCTACTCACGCAGGAAGGTGACCGTATGAAGACCGAGGTATATATCAAGCCTGCCAATCCCGGACTATGCCTGAGTGGTGAAAGTGAATGCCCGCAGCGGTACAAGGACTCCACCATTGCTTCTACAGAAGAGCCCTTACCCATTGCTCTTCCTGGATGTCTACGCAGAAGGAGTTCGACCGAGCAACACAAATGTTGGTCAACAATGGACATTCTAATCAGGATTGCCAACGTGTCCTGCGTACTGTTCTAAACAAATGGTACGTGGGACAAGCCGTGGTTGAAGAAGGAACCACTCACAGCCTCTTCTATAGAGCTTTCATGTCTTCCGCTTACCGCGAAGAAGAGAAGAGTGTGAGAAATATAATTGATAGGAATGTTCAAGTTACTAACCCTGTGGACCGTGTAAAGCTGGTAGTGTACTACAGGAACAGCCGCACAAAGGACCTCATCATGAAGAACGAAAGTTCACCACGCCCTGGAGATATGGAAAGTACCTGCCTTGTGTACAAATTTTCTTGCCCAAATAGGGACTGTACGCCCTACGATGCTTACATAGGGTTGACTACTATCAGACTCTCCAGGCACCTGAGCTATCATCTGACTCAAGGAGGTACCAAACGTCACTTCCTGGAGAAACATGGCCAGCATCTCACAGGTGATGTCCTTCGGCAGAACACTGTCATCATTCAGAGATAGTCCGACAA
>NC_134800.1:58258723-58263723 GCF_046742065.1 Oratosquilla oratoria
GCCATTGGAGAGATGAAGGGTGAGACGCCTCGTGAGCTTCGTCGTAGTCATCCCTATGTATGTTTCGTTGAGGGCTTCACAGTTCCCTTTTCTGCAGGAGTATTCATACACGAGATGGCTACGCTGAAGTTCCGGTGTCCTCTGGCTGGGGTTGTTCTTTATAAGGAGTTGGGATGTCTTCATGCTTTTATAGAAAATGACCAGATCTATTTTGTCGTTGGTGGGTTTCACGTCTTTGTGGATGATTTTTCTAAGGGCTTCCTCATCGGCTCTATAATGGGTGGACATGGTGTTTTGGTACAAAATTTTGATCCTGGCTTCTCCTACTGGCTTTTCTGCTGGGGTTGAATACCATCTGTCAAGGTGCTTATTTGGAGGAGGGCATCACTATTTTACAGAAACAAACCACACACACCTTCATATCCTAGAAGCCTTGAGAATCAACTCAGCGCTCGCAGAACTCGGACGTCTCCGCTCCAGCTCCAGCTCATTGCTAATTGCCCCTAGCATCGCCCCTTTGTACCAGCACACTCTGAGTCTAACCGCGTCTAACCGACCAACTGACTCAACAGCAACGCCTACTCTCCGTAAGTAAAGAAATCTCAGGGTAAACACATACACAAAAGTGCTTAATATCCATTGATACTCAGTGGTGTACTTTACCTACACAACACTTCCGAAGTCACGTAATCGCTCTCTGTTTTCAGAGTCTTGCCTTCATAGAAAAGAGAAATAACACTACACATTTAGCTGTGCCTGCATCTAGATCACAGTTAACACAAAAGACACTCGTATCAAGTCTTCGACTTGGTTATAACCAGTACACATCAACACTGCCCGCCTTCTGTATCCTCTTTTAGCGCCTTAAGAAAATTCGTGTCTTGACCGTCTTCTTCGTAGGTGCTTCTGCTCTTCCTCTTTCTTTCCTTCCCTGACGTGTCTGATTCTCGTATAACTTACCGTCAAGCGCCCTCATCATGAAAACCAACTTTCAAGTGGTTTTTGTGAGAGGCAACTCACGCCCGGATGGCATTTCGCTTGTGGACGATGCCAACCAACTGAGCGGTGTGATAGGCAGTGCTCCTGTGCGCTTTGCCCAGACAGAAGGGGCAAATGTCCTGTTTCACTTGATGGATCAGGATAGTCTCGATGCCTGCTTCGAGAAGAGGACTGTGATCAGGCTGGAGAAGCTGGGTTTCTCTCCCCGTAGGGTCACACCCACCTACGCTCATGTCAGAGCGTCCATGTACGTGGGTAGGATGGTCCTTGACAAGCTCGGGGATAAGGAAGCCATTCTGTGTGACCTAAGGGAGAGGAACTCGGATGTTGACTTTGTCGATGTCTTCCGGCCTCCGGGCACTGATTTCGTCAGGATTTCCCTAAAATCTAGGTCCGACCTTGAGAAGATTCTCAGGGTAGGACTCAAGATTAGTTTCTTATATCTGCCCCCATCGTCTATTAGAGAGTTTAAGAACCTGCAAGTCAGGCAATGCCTGATATGTTACTCCCTGAAACATGAATCCCGATCCTGTCCTCAACCCTATCTGACTAGGTGCTCCAAGTGTGCTACCGACGGACATCGGTATAGAGAATGCGAGGCAGCGAGACTCAGGTGTCTCCTATGTGGGGGAACCCACAGCGCCATCTCCAATTCCTGCCCGGAAAGGAGAAAGGCGGCTGACACAGCGCAGCCTGCTCAACCGGTGGCTAGGTCAGCTCCCAACACCCGCCCCCAACCTGCGCAACCCTCTAATCCTCGTCCTAAAACCAAAAACCCCTCCTCCGCCTCCCCATCCCAAGGCAAAATCCCTCAACCCCCCACCCCCAAACCCAGAACCCACCCAGGTGTAAAGAGGAGGGCTAGCTCCCCTGCTGCCGCCCCTGACCAGGAGCCTTCTTGCGCCCCCAAGGAGCAGTGGACGCAGAGGACGAAGTCCAAGCGTTCTCGCCAGGATGCGAGCAGGCCCTCCACCTGTACCGAAGTCCCTAACATAGTTGCATCAATTATCGGCAGCACCCTGGAAAGGGAGGCAGCTGGTAATCTCCAGTGTCCGTCTGGAGACGAAAGGTGCAACCAGGCGAGGGATGCTCAAGTACTTGCTCTGCGTATTGTCTATTCGGCAATACTCATGTCCAAGAGCAAGGAGCAGGTGCAGGAAGTGCTGTCCACAGCACTCACCCACCTGGGTTTACCTGCCTTCCCCATTCCACCTCACGTCCTAGAGGCTATTCCCTTTGGTCCCAACAACCCATCCTATCCTCACCCAGCCCCTATCCCTCCCACCACCGCTCCCTCTGTTTCCACACCCTCCACCTCCACCTCCTCCTCCTCCTCCCCCACCTGCCCCAAGAAGGCTGCGCAAGAACCTAACCCCAGGCAATCACGCCCCAAGTCCAGGGCATCCAGACATGAATCCTACCAACGTAGCAACCGCTCACGCTCCCCAATCCTAAGCCCCCGCTCCTCCTCGTCAGGGGCAAACAAATCCTCCTCCGGGCTCCCGCGCCGTGTGGCCATACCACGAGCCAGCTCGACTGGGAGGCCTAAGTTGAACCTGACGAAGCTCACAAAGGAGACGCTGCGGGACATAATCCCCTTCACCAGCACTATTCCAGACACTGTCCAGTCTAGCGATAGTGCATCCTCCTCCTCCTCCTCCTCCGACAGCGAAGTGCTTACCCTCCAAGGCCCTAAGGCTAACTAAGCTTCCTCTTAAAACTCCCTCCAGCTAGTAGGACTCACTAAAGACAACTATTCCTATGGATAGATTGGATTTACGTGTGTTCTACCAGAACGTCCGTCACTGGGACCCACAAAGGACCAGCACCTTGTTAGAGATTGCCAGACACGGTCCTGATGTCATTTGTTTGACTTCGATGGGTGATCCAGCCCCCGACTCTCTTCCCAAGATTCAAGGCTTCAACACTTGGAGTCGGGGCCTTGCTTTGCACTCGGGCGTCTGTATTTTGGCCAGGAAGTCCCTCCAGGCAACTATACTTGATCAATTTCATTATGAGCAGATGCTCGCGATCAAGTTAAGCACCACTCGCGGTCCCATCCTCCTCTGTACCCTCTACCGCCCTCCCCGTATCCCCTTCCTCCCCTTTGTTGACATTGCCAAGGTGATGTCATACAAAGTCCCAACCTTCTTCATTGGCGATTTCAACTGCAGTCATGCTGCTTGGAGCCCTGGAACGCACAACAGCAGCTCAGTGAGTCGGCAACTACACTCTCTTACTATACTTCACCGGCTGAAGTTCCTAGGTCCGGACTTTCCCACATTCATAGGTCATGGATTGCAGGGTAAGCCCGACCTGGTGTTCTCCAACAGCCGAGCTTTCTTCCTCAACTCCACTATCTCACCCGGTGCCCCCACCCTCTCAGACCACATACCCTTAATCCTTCGCATCTCCACCTCACCCATCCTTATCCCCAGTGAGCCTCGGTTACGTTACAGTCAGGCCGACTGGGAAGGCTTCAAAAACACTAACGACATACACCAACACAAACATGGACAACACTCCACAAGCGGCGATAGAGCAGGAATGGCGCTCACTTACAAAGTTTGTCAAAAACGCTGTAAAAAAGCACATTCCTAGAACAAAGCACCGAAAGATTGCCACGTTCACCGCTTCTATGCGCACTAACAGACTACGCATTGCACTACAGAACAGATCTACAGATCTATTACAAGCACCCCTAGAGGCCCGTGTAGCCATCCTAAGAGACATGCACTGGTTACAGAGTAGCCTGAGGAAGTCCCTCTACATCGATTCACATCGAGAGGAGGAGCAACTGATAGCCTCGCTCTCCGGCGCCTGTGAGACGGACCCTTCCAAGTTCTGGAGGACCCTCAAACGTGAGCTGGAGGAGTGCTCTGTGCCTCCACCCAAGGTCATCAACCATCTTAACCACTCTGCACACTCCCCCCAACACCAAGCTGACCTTCTGGCGTCAGCATGGAGTGAGGTCTTTAAACCCCATCCTGTGCAAGGACCACATTGCTTTAGCACCTTGCACAGTGTTAACTCTTTCATGAACAGCTGTAGTGACCTCATTCCCGACGAGACTGTTGATCTCTCTCAGTTAGATGAAGATGATCCCCTTATCTGCCCCATCGTTTTGGAGGAGGTAAAGGGGGTTATCTCGGCATTAAAACTAAAATCCCCTGGCCCTTCAGGCATCGATGCACACATACTCAAACGTATGCCAGACAACATAATCTCACACATGACGACACTATATAATAGCTCACTAGCCTCTGAGTACTTCCCACAACTATTCAAGGCCTCCCATACCATCCTCATTCCTAAACCCCAGAAACCCGCCTCCGCCCCCCTTTCATATCGGCCCATCTCCCTTCTGGAGTACTTTGGAAAGGTGTTTGAGCACGTCTTATGCCGCCGCCTGACCGTGTACCTAGAGACGGAGAATGTGCTGAGGGACTGCCAGTTTGGTTTTCGGCCGGGGCGCGGTGCAGAAGACGTAATATCCATAATCACTCAATGGGTTCAAAGACCGCCAGACGGTCGCCCTGGTAAGGCCATTTTGGTTTGTAAGGATGTGGAGAAGGCATTCGATACTGTCTGGCATGAAGGCCTTAAGTACAAATTGTACCATAACTTCGACTTTGCCCTGCCGTTCACAAGGTTGCTCTGCAACTACCTGGACGACAGGTCAATAAGAATAAAGTGGCGGGGCTGTCTGTCCCAACCTTTTGTGCCGAAAGCTGGAGTACCGCAAGGGTCAGTCCTTGCCCCCACTCTGTACAATCTATATACGAATGACCTGCCAGAGCCAGCTTATCCTCGCAACCAGGCTCTAACTCTTTCGTATGCGGACGACACTAACCACATAAGCAGACACAAAACGCTGCAGGGAGCGTTACACGTAATGCAAAACATCCTAGACGGGGCACACGCGTGGGAGAAACAGAGACCAACGCGTCGAAATGCAATGCTGTATACTTCTGCTGCAAACGAACCAACAGAACAATCAC
>NC_134800.1:58268723-58398723 GCF_046742065.1 Oratosquilla oratoria
TAATATTTATACAGTAATAAGAAAACTGGGGAAGGTTATAGCCACATAAAAGCTTCGTACAATATACATACATAGACATTCATATATAAATGGAACTAATAACAATAATAATAAAATAAAGCAGGAAAACATACACATTTATATACAAATGGAACTACTACTACTACTAATAAAACAATAAAGCAGCAAAACAAGGGAGCATAACCATATGGCCGAAACGTCCACAAAGACATCTGGCACAATTAGGAGCCATGGTGCTGCTTTACTATCCTATCAATTAAGAAATTATCTAGTTTAAATAACCCTAAACTCAAATTTTGATAACAATATCCTTATAAGCTCTCGGCATGTAGGCCCTATAACAAGGTATAGGTATTGCCTCCTCCTACAGGAGTCTGTTGCCCTTCGTACCACTTGCTCATGACGGCCCGCAGTACACGTTAGCAGTGGCCATTATTGACTAAGAGTTCTATAGGGCCTACATGTCGAGCGCTTATAAGGAGGATGAGAAGTCACTTCCTATCATCAAGGACAATGTGTCCCCCACCAACGAGATGGACCGCATAAAACTTGCCATTTATTATAGGAACAAGAGAACTAAGACCTTATCATGAAAAATAACATCTCCCCATGCCCATCCGACATCGAGTGAATCTGGTGTACCAGTTCAAGTGTCCTTTTGGGGACTGTACGCCCCAAGATTCCTACATCGGACTCACTACCAATCGCCTTTCCAGACGGTTGACATACCACCTTAACAATGGAGGCCCTAAGCAGCACCTCCAGGAGACCCATAACATTCCAATCACCAGATCTATCTTAGTGGACAATACCACAATTTTAGACCGAGAAAGTGACAAGTGCCGCCTTGCCCTCCTTGAGGCCCTCCACATCAAATACAGCCAGCCCAGCAGGAAGCCCCCACCATCCTTCCCAGCCTCAAACCGTTCAGAATCCGCCAAACCAGACAACCCAGCTACGACACGAATTCGCCCTCTCATGACCAGTCACTCCGGCCGCGACGGACACAGTAACGGTCATCTAAAGTGTCCTTTCCTAGTGGTCACAGTTCCCCTTCGCTCGTATCCTTCCCCAGTATCATTTGTCCTTTCCCAGTTTTAGACCAGAGTAACGGTCAACCTTTTGTGATCTTTCCTAATATTTACTTTCTGTATTTATAATCACCCATTTCTTTGTTCTTGTTACAATTGAAAATACTAACTGTGATTTGCGAAACGTCTTGTATCCTGTTCTACCCATTAGATGGCTTCTATCGGCAACTTGCTTTATTCTTTACCTCTCCATGCTAGAGAGATCTTCAGAAGACGAAACTCTTCATCGGAAACTCATCAGAGCTCAATTTGCTGTTGCATAAAATTCAATATGCCTTAAAGAAAATATTTTGCCGCGTTACTCCAATATATATATATATGTACATACAGTATATATACATACACACACACGCACATATATATGATATATATATATATATATATATATATATATGCGGAAAAACCACAAAGGAAAAAGAAAAACTGATGGGTTTTTTTCTCGCATATTTAGAATCACGAGTTTGTGATTTCTCATGCATATAATATATATATATATTATATATATATACAAGTATAAATATATAAACATATAAATATATATCTACATATATATATATATACACACACACATATATACATATATGTATATATATATATATGTATACATACACACACACACACACATATATATATATATATATATATAGATAGATACATGGTTAGATAACTTTCTGGATGGGGACGATAGGTGGTAATGAAGGTCTTGTGGTCTCTTGCAGTCACCTTCGTATGTTTTTCCACCTCGCCTACATTACCTGGACGGCGATGTATCGGATGGTGGCCTCCACAGAGTCGTCCCTTTGAAGTACCGTGTTCAGGAGGCTCTCCTCCAAGGAGGGCGTCAAGGACCCTGCCAAGAAATCACGGACGAGTTCGAGCCGTTTGGTGAGCACGGGGGGTCCGTAGACATCCCACTCCTCGTCCTCAGAGAAGAAGATCTCGTCGAGTATGACCGCGCAGATGTTGTAGAGGACTTTGTCGTGCGTCAGCTCCTTTAGGGAGGAAACTTTCTTACACGGAGGCATGGTGACTGGGTTCGAACCCCACCCAGGGAAATGCTAATTTAGTTTTTCTGGCTGGCGTTTGAACAGCTGCGATAGGGGGAGGAGGAAAGGGCGCTCTTTTTCCAGTAAAGGGCTAGTCCTGTTTAAGATAATAAACCCTTCATCCAGAAGTTACCTACAGGTTAATTTTCTACCTGCCACCAGTCGATGTAGAGCTAAAGGTTAACACAACACTGCAACAGCTCACTATCGAATATAGCACTGCCTCAGGCGAATTTGGAACGAAAAGGTGTTAAGATAGGGTCCGACTTTGGTTACACTTCAATGTCACTCGTTTCACACGCGCACGCAGTTAACCACAGATAGTTAGGCGGCACAACACGACCCATAACTAGCTCCTAGCTTGTCAAACCAGCACAGTGGTCGGGTACTTGATGCACAGTGTTTGGCTCGTTGGTCCAACCCTTGGCACCTGCAGTGCACCCTTGGCATTTTGCCCACAATCTGTTGTGGGCCACCATACCATGATGGCCCAATGTTACGCAAAAACACGCACATAAAGGACCACTATTCCGCACCTTTTCCAATGCCTATATCAGGGGCAAATGGTCCACATTAAGCACAAGTAACGAGAACGACGTGTAACCAAACCCCCCAATTAAACTCAGGTTTAAGGAAATAAGCAAGAAATGGTTTACCAACAGATTGGTTAACAAATGGAATAAGCTTAGTAATCGTGTAGTGAGCGCTGAATAATAGTCGTTTTAAGGGATAACTTTAAAGGGAATGGAATTGCCTAGTGTAGGCCTTATGGCCTCTTGCAGTATCTTCATTACTAGTGTTCTAATGAATGCCTGGCTAAAGGGACCGTGAGATCCTTCCAAGTCGATGGGGGCTAAAAGGCCTATCCCTCTAAAGTGCAGCAAGTCCTCTTTCCCCTGTTCCTCCCTTTCCTTCTACAGGAGTCAACCAGCACCAACTTTCCTACGAAAGGTAGCACCGCAGGCTAACACCAGTAATAATAATAATCGGTTTATTGAGAAAAAGGGTTATTACACTGGGCTATTATTCCTCCCACATTCTACCTCCAACCTCCATTTGAATAACTAGAATATCACTTCGCTTAAAAAAACAAACTAGACTTCTCTAAGAACATGTCAACATTATGGCTAACATTCGTATAGGTTTACAATCCCTTAGTTCATTATTCAGCTTTGCTATATACGACAAAAAGATAAATTAATATTTGGATTTGAAAAATAAAATATTGTAACCGAAGTTGTTTTCACTCGAACGAACTCTCAACGGTCGACGCTGGTGAAGTCCGCAGGAGCCCAGTGTGATAACCTCTTTAACGATACACTGACAATACTCAGTTTGTGCTAATTTTAGGACTAGACAAAATGGTGTTGATAATGTGCACTATGGATGGAATGGCACTGTTCATGTAGCTGTCAGTCCTTGGCGTTCTGATGCTTGTAGTGCCTGGACTGGAACGGTGACTCATTGATGATCATAAGCAATTATATATCCAACACCAGGGTTACTCAACGTTAGAGGTTGTGTGACTTGAAAGAAAACAAATAGGCATTAGGGTGCTAGAAGTATCTTAACTACAATCTAATTATACATTTTTCAATATTAAATGATTACACAGGTTTTCAATATACAAAAATACCCGTGGACAATTCTTGTACCCAGTGTTGCATAATGAAAAACATTTTCTAGTTTTACGACAGTTGGAATGCATGATGCAGTCTCGATGAAATATACCAAAGTGGGAATGAATGACAAAATAATGACAAGCAAATAAATAAATGATAATAAATGAAAATAAAATCATAATGAAAAAGAGCTGGTTTTAGAACACTTGATCTCAATCCTGAGATACAATTGAAAAACTATAGCAAGGAATCTGCAAAAGATACAATGAAGAGCCAAATTGTTGTAGGAGTGGCAACTAGTCCAAACCTGACAACAGGAAGATGGAGAGAGAAAAAAGAAAGGAGGAGAAAAAAAAAAAAAAAAAAAAAAAAAAAAAAAAAAAAAAAGTGTGTGTGTGTGTGTGGGGGGGGGGTAACACCCTGGTAGAGAAGGGTGGTCGCAGAGATGAGGTGTAATCCCTTCATTACCGGGTCAAGGCGTGTGGGGTAGCCATAACGGAGATCAACCAAACGGTTTGGCAGAACGACACCTGGTAAGGTTCGAGAAGCGACGGGATGTTTCAACGTTGCATCAGCTGTTGGCTCTCCTATAGGTGGTGGTGTGGGTGGAGGCACGGCGCCAAATCTGCCGCATAAAGCTTTATGCTCATAGGTGGGGGTGGGGGGTCGCACAACTGCGCACATATATACAGCTAAACTATAATTTTTACTATATTTAACCAGCCCTACTAAGATTATTAATCTTTCTATATATCGAGAACTTTTCCCTTGTATAAAGGAGATAGCTAAGTCATAGGCATGTACCCACTCCCACCCATTTCACCACCCTTTCCTCCCTCTCATCTTGGCTCCTGGACGACAGGTCATCACTGCATCTTGTCCATTGCCCTGGGCCAGAAGGCCTCACTTAATCGGCGACTCCCCTTTCTTCATGCAGAAAAAGAGAAGACTGGGAGAAATCCCTTCGGGCTTCGTCAAAATGTCATTTACACACAAGCACCCCTATTCCCCACCCTTACCATCCTTGTATAACAGTATCATCTGTACAGAACCATTCTCCTCTCGTCTCTTGCCTTTTCCCTTATTGCTCAACGCCCCCTTCACACCAACCATCTCATCCTCGGTCGTCCACCCAAATTCACTCTACCTCTGCCTTCCACCAGTGGCGATTCTGGGGGGTGGGGTGGGGGAGGGCCATGGTCCCCCCCAGTTTTACAGCTGGCCCACCAGTTTATTCGTATATCTTATTTTTGAAATATATATATATATATATATGTAGTTACCAAAGTAGTTTCTACCTATCTCTACATTAAATCGACGCTCTGAGGGCATTCTACCTATCTCTACATTAAATCGACGCTCTGAGAGCAAAGACTCCGATTCCTGTTAATGTATTGATAAAATGTTTAAAATGTAATGGGGTAAGGAACACACAACATAACAAGTTCTCTTACCTGTTCCCTACAAGACACACTAGAGTGAATACACACTTGAACTATGAGAACAAGGCCATTTTATGCCCCACTTAAAAGGGAAACTTAAACACCACTGAGCATTCTAAACACACTCAACGCCAAGGAATTTTTTAAGATATTTTAGACTGAAAAAGATTTTTCAGTCACCTGGTACAGGGTCAACCCCTTCAGAGTTATAAAATACAATAAAAATATAAAAAGAGTTCGGTCCTTCTGTGTTGGCGAGGCTGCTGCGGGCCGCCCACTCCCAGGCGCGATCCCACTACTGTTGGACACGGGTGCTTTTGGCTGCTGGGTTTCCCCTCTGGCCCGTTGCACACCTCCTTAGACAACCTGGGCGCCCCGAGCTCCCCCAGGGCTACCATATTGATGCCCAACTTAGTGCGGACGCCCAGTCCACATGGGGAGTCCCGCAGCAGTGATCCCCGCCTCAAGCCGTCCACGGGCTCAAGCCTCCGAGTAGCCGGATTACAGGGTCACGCCACGGACCCCGGCGAAAGATGATGGCCATCTTGGCGCTTGATTACATCACAAATCTGGCCCCGACGACGGAGAACTTATAATATAAATCCGGTGGGGGAAAGGTCAAGCTTTCAAATAGGCATTTTTCTTCCATTCCGTTACTCAAATTTTCTTGCAATTCCCCCTTTTTATTTTCCTGAACCTCGCACCCCGGGATACTACTACTGTATATCTGGTGGCCTGCTTGACTCTTAGATGGTAGGTAGGTACTTAAACCAGTGCATAGAATAACATCCGTTTTAAAGTCTCGTAGAATGAAAAAGTTTCTATGGAAATAATAAATGAACCAGGGTCATCCCTGCGTCCCGCCCACTGCCCTGGATCAGAAGCAATGTAGCAAGGCAGTACATCCACAGCAAAGCCGCTTCACTTAATCAGCGACCCCCCCACCCATGTCCGTCCCCTCGTGCAGAAAAAGAGAAGACGGGGAGCAATCCCTTCGGGCTGTGTCAAAATGTCATTCACACATAAGCACCTCCTATGGGTATTTGGTTGTCGAACACGTTGTTCGACAACCAAATACCCCGTTCACACATCACTTTAAACACGTGTCTGTCGTACCGCGTTCGACGAACCGTTAGACCGTGTAAACCCCCTCTAAGAACTTCTTTCAAAGACGACACAAGGGTTGTGCTTATACCGTAGATTAGTTCAAATAATTAGGATTAAAAGGTCGGTCTTTGAGACTATTAGGGTTTTAGTGTTTCCTACTTTTCATACATTGCCTCTCTCCTTACCTGTGATAGTACTTTGAACTGTAACCGAATGCATAATAAAGAATTGTCGGTTGACGAAAAAGCAGAGTTGATCCGTCTTCGGGAGTCGAACCGGCGACTCTCGGTGCAACTCGGAAGAGGGGACCCTTCCACCGGTTTGTTCGTGTATTTGTTTCAGTACAGCCAGAGATTGCTTGCAACAGTATCGACCAGGGGCCAGCCAGGTGAGCATGTTATGTGCGGTTCAAAATGTGGAACGCTTCACGATTTTGCGTGTCCTTGCGCAGGGGCCATGCTAATCTTCTCTGTATCGTTCCAATTTTAGTATATGTACCGCCGAAGCAAGTACATCAGATTAAGGCCTTTTCGCGGGTGTGATGCTTCAGGGAGCAGCACCAAAAACATGCGTATGTCTCTCTACGTCTTTCTACTGAAACTGCATCAATCTCCAACTGAGCAGGCTTTAGAACCACAAAACGCTTCAAATACCGAAGTATGATTCAAGTCGCCCGTAATTGTGGTTCTCTTTTCAAGATTGATCTCAAAACCATTGCCTAACACAACTTATTAATTTTTTAACAATATGTATAAATACTGCGAGGATGGCACTACATTACACTTATTTCCATTGTGGACACTAGTTATTTATGTATCTCCTATTACTGTAATAGAGAAGATTCAGGTTTTGACCTTAAAAGAGTGAAATTATGGTCACCCAAGGAATCAGTTTTGATCATATTAGGGTACTTAGCGGCGGTAAACTGCGACATGGTGCCTTCCATCATTGCCTTAAAAGAATGTAATTTTGTAATGTAGGCAATGTAATTGCCTTAAAACAATATAATGCTGCAAGTTTGCGGTTTTTCATAACCATGGTTTTTGGGAGGCCTTTCGGTGGGCGAAATAGTTGTTGCTCCTAGCCATGGCATGGATAACTCTTTTTTTTTTTGCCGGGGGGGGGGAGCTGTAAAGCCATGAAGGTATATTTCCTATGGCATGAAATCTTGGCGAATACAATGCACTTGTGGATTTGTGATAATCTGTTGGAAAACTGAATATGTCTCTTCTCAAATGTTTTTTCAAGGGAAGAAAAAATCAAAAGAGCCCGGTCCTTCTGTGTTGGCGAGGCTGCTGCGGGCCGCCCACTCCCAGGCGCGATCCCACTACTGTTGGACACGGGTGCTTTTGGCTGCTGGGTTTCCCCCCTGGCCCGTTGCACACCTCCTTAGACAACCTGGGCGCCCCGAGCTCCCCCAGGGCGACCATATTGATGCCCAACTTAGTGCGGACGCCCAGTCCACATGGGGAGTCCCGCAGCAGTGATCCCCGCCTCAAGCCGGATTACAGGGTCACGCCACGGACCCCGGCGAAAGTTGATGGCCATCTTGGCGCTTGATTACATCACAAATCTGGCCCCGACGACGGAGAACTTATTATATAAATCCGGTGGGGGAAAGGTCAAGCTTTCAAATAGGCATTTTTCTTCCATTCCGTTACTCAAATTTTCTTGCAATTCCCCTTTTTTAATTTCCTGAACCCCGCGCGGGACCCCGGGATACTACTACTGTATATCTGGTGGCCTCCTCGACTCTTAGATGATAGGCAGGTACTTAAACCACAGTGCATAGAACAACATCCGTTTTAAAGTCTCGTAGAATTAAAAAAATTCTATGGAAATAATAAATGAACCAGGGTCATCCCTGCGTCCCGCCCACTGCCCTGGATCAGAAGCAATGTAGCAAGGCAGTACATCCACAGCAAAGCCGCTTCACTTAATCAGCGACCCCCCCACCCATGTCCGTCCCCTCGTGCAGAAAAAGAGAAGACGGGGAGCAATCCCTTCGGGCTGTGTCAAAATGTCATTCACACATAAGCACCTCCTACTCACCGCCCCTCCCTTCCTTGCATAACTTTTATCTATACGCAACCACTCTCCATTCATCCTTATCTCTTGCCTTTTCCCTACCTTGAAAACAGTAGAAAAAAATATATATATGAACAGGGCTAGATGCAAATTCAACTTTCTCAACTCAGAATGAAAATTAATCACAATTCACTTTATTCGTAATCAATAAGCAATATTTTTAAACAAGTGAAATTAAATTACTTCGTGTTATTAAATATATGGAAGATGAATAGCTTTTCGTGTTCACTTCAATTCATTATGGCCAAATCAAAGCTTTTGACCAAACCAGTATTACTAACGTAAAGAAAAAATTATGTTTCAAATTACCATCTTTATTTCTTATCCAAAATGTTCTACCACAGAAACCAGTTCATTTGTTTGTATTAGTAAACAAAACAAGGTCAAGTCCAATTCACTGAGAATTGTACTTGACCTTATTTGGTTGTCGATCACGTTGTTCGAGAACCAAATACCCCGTTCACACATCACTTTAAACACGTGTCTGTCGAACCGATAGACCGTGTAAACCCCCTCTAAGAACTTCTTTCAAAGACGACACAAGGGTTGTGCTTATACCGTAGATTAGTTCAAATAATTAGGAACAAAAGGTCGGTCTTTGAGACTATTAGGGTTTTAATATTTCCTGCTTGTCATTCATTGCCTCTCTCCTTACCTGTGATAGTACTTTGAACTGTAACCCAATGCATAATAAAGAATTGTCAGTTGACGAAAAAGCAGAGTTGATCCGTCTTCGGGAGTCGAACCGGCGACTCTCGGTGCAACTAGGAAGAGGGGACCCTTCCACCGGTTTGTTCGTGTATTTGTTTCAGTACATCCAGAGATTGCTTGCAACACCATCGACCAGGGGCCAGCCAGGTGAGCATGTTATGTGCGGTTCAAAATGTGGAACGCTTCACGATTTTGCGTGTCATCCTTGCGCAGGGGCCATGCTAATCTTCTCTGTATCGTTCCAATTTTAGTATATGTACCGCCGAAGCAAGTACATCAGATTAAGGCCTTTTCGCGGGTGTGATGCTTCAGGGAGCAGCACCAAAAACGTGCGTATGCCTCCCTAAGCCTTTCTACTGAAACTGCATCAATCTCCAAATGAGCAGGCTGTAGAACCACAAAACGTTTCAAATACCGAAGTATAAGTCGCCCGTAATTGTGGTTCTCTTTTCAAGATTGATCACAAAACCATTGCCTAACACAACTTATTAATTTTTTAACTATATGTATAAATACTGCGAGGATGGCACTACATTACACTTATTTCCATCGTGGACACTTGTTATTTACATATCGCCTATTACTGTATTTGAAAAAATTCAGGTTTTAACCTTAAAAGAGTAAAATTATGGTCCCCCAGGGAATTAGTTTTGATCATATTAGGGTACTCAGCGGCGGTAAACTGCGACATGGTGCCTTCCATCATTGCCTTAAAAGAATGTAATTTTGTAATGTAGGCAATGTAATTGCCTTAAAACAATATAATGCTGCAAGTTTGCGGTTTTTCATAACCATGGTTTTTGGGAGGCCTTTCGGTGGGCGAAATAGTTGTTGCTCCTAGCCATGGCATGGATAACTCTTTTTTTTTTTTTTTTTGCCGGGGGGGGGGGGAGCTGTAAAGCCATGAAGGTATATTTCCTATGGCATGAAATCTTGGCGAATACAATGCACTTGTGGCTTTGTGATAATCTGTTGGAAAACTGAATATGTCTCTTCTCAAATGTTTTTTCAAGGGAAGAAAAAATCAAAAGAGCCCGGTCCTTCTGTGTTGGCGAGGCTGCTGCGGGCCGCCCACTCCCAGGCGCGATCCCACTACTGTTGGACACGGGTGCTTTTGGCTGCTGGGTTTCCCCCCTGGCCCGTTGCACACCTCCTTAGACAACCTGGGCGCCCCGAGCTCCCCCAGGGCGACCATATTGATGCCCAACTTAGTGCGGACGCCCAGTCCACATGGGGAGTCCCGCAGCAGTGATCCCCGCCTCAAGCCGTCCACGGGCTCAAGCCTCCGAGTAGCCGGATTACAGGGTCACGCCACGGACCCCGGCGAAAGTTGATGGCCATCTTGGCGCTTGATTACATCACAAATCTGGCCCCGACGACGGAGAACTTATTATATAAATCCGGTGGGGGAAAGGTCAAGCTTTCAAATAGGCATTTTTCTTCCATTCCGTTACTCAAATTTTCTTGCAATTCCCTTTTTTTAATTTCCTGAACCCCGCACCCCGGGATACTACTACTGTATATCTGGTGGCCTCCTTGACTCTTAGATGATAGGCAGGTACTTAAACCACAGTGCATAGAACAACATCCGTTTTAAAGTCTCGTAGAATTAAAAAAATTCTATGGAAATAATAAATGAACCAGGGTCATCCCTGCGTCCCGCCCACTGCCCTGGATCAGAAGCAATGTAGCAAGGCAGTACATCCACAGCAAAGCCGCTTCACTTAATCAGCGACCCCCCCACCCATGTCCGTCCCCTCGTGCAGAAAAAGAGAAGACGGGGAGCAATCCCTTCGGGCTGTGTCAAAATGTCATTCACACATAAGCACCTCCTACTCACCGCCCCTCCCTTCCTTGCATAACTTTTATCTATACGCAACCACTCTCCATTCATCCTTATCTCTTGCCTTTTCCCTACCTTGAAAACAGTAGAAAAAAATATATATATGAACAGGGCTAGATGCAAATTCAACTTTCTCAACTCAGAATGAAAATTAATCACAATTCACTTTATTCGTAATCAATAAGCAATATTTTTAAACAAGTGAAATTAAATTACTTCGTGTTATTAAATATATGGAAGATGAATAGCTTTTCGTGTTCACTTCAATTCATTATGGCCAAATCAAAGCTTTTGACCAAACCAGTATTACTAACGTAAAGAAAAAATTATGTTTCAAATTACCATCTTTATTTCTTATCCAAAATGTTCTACCACAGAAACCAGTTCATTTGTTTGTATTAGTAAACAAAACAAGGTCAAGTCCAATTCACTGAGAATTGTACTTGACCTTATTTGGTTGTCGATCACGTTGTTCGAGAACCAAATACCCCGTTCACACATCACTTTAAACACGTGTCTGTCGAACCGATAGACCGTGTAAACCCCCTCTAAGAACTTCTTTCAAAGACGACACAAGGGTTGTGCTTATACCGTAGATTAGTTCAAATAATTAGGAACAAAAGGTCGGTCTTTGAGACTATTAGGGTTTTAATATTTCCTGCTTGTCATTCATTGCCTCTCTCCTTACCTGTGATAGTACTTTGAACTGTAACCGAATGCATAATAAAGAATTGTCGGTTGACGAAAAAGCAGAGTTGATCCGTCTTCGGGAATCGAACCGGCGACTCTCGGTGCAACTAGGAAGAGGGGACCCTTCCACCGGTTTGTTCGTGTATTTGTTTCAGTACATCCAGAGATTGCTTGCAACACCATCGACCAGGGGCCAGCCAGGTGAGCATGTTATGTGCGGTTCAAAATGTGGAACGCTTCACGATTTTGCGTGTCATCCTTGCGCAGGGGCCATGCTAATCTTCTCTGTATCGTTCCAATTTTAGTATATGTACCGCCGAAGCAAGTACATCAGATTAAGGCCTTTTCGCGGGTGTGATGCTTCAGGGAGCAGCACCAAAAACGTGCGTATGCCTCCCTAAGCCTTTCTACTGAAACTGCATCAATCTCCAAATGAGCAGGCTGTAGAACCACAAAACGTTTCAAATACCGAAGTATAAGTCGCCCGTAATTGTGGTTCTCTTTTCAAGATTGATCACAAAACCATTGCCTAACACAACTTATTAATTTTTTAACTATATGTATAAATACTGCGAGGATGGCACTACATTACACTTATTTCCATCGTGGACACTTGTTATTTACATATCGCCTATTACTGTATTTGAAAAAATTCAGGTTTTAACCTTAAAAGAGTAAAATTATGGTCCCCCAGGGAATTAGTTTTGATCATATTAGGGTACTCAGCGGCGGTAAACTGCGACATGGTGCCTTCCATCATTGCCTTAAAAGAATGTAATTTTGTAATGTAGGCAATGTAATTGCCTTAAAACAATATAATGCTGCAAGTTTGCGGTTTTTCATAACCATGGTTTTTGGGAGGCCTTTCGGTGGGCGAAATAGTTGTTGCTCCTAGCCATGGCATGGATAACTCTTTTTTTTTTTTTTTTTTTTTTTTGCCGGGGGGGGGGGGGGGGGTGTAAAGCCATGAAGGTATATTTCCTATGGCATGAAATCTTGGCGAATACAATGCACTTGTGGCTTTGTGATAATCTGTTGGAAAACTGAATATGTCTCTTCTCAAATGTTTTTTCAAGGGAAGAAAAAATCAAAAGAGCCCGGTCCTTCTGTGTTGGCGAGGCTGCTGCGGGCCGCCCACTCCCAGGCGCGATCCCACTACTGTTGGACACGGGTGCTTTTGGCTGCTGGGTTTCCCCCCTGGCCCGTTGCACACCTCCTTAGACAACCTGGGCGCCCCGAGCTCCCCCAGGGCGACCATATTGATGCCCAACTTAGTGCGGACGCCCAGTCCACATGGGGAGTCCCGCAGCAGTGATCCCCGCCTCAAGCCGTCCACGGGCTCAAGCCTCCGAGTAGCCGGATTACAGGGTCACGCCACGGACCCCGGCGAAAGTTGATGGCCATCTTGGTGCTTGATTACATCACAAATCTGGCCCCGACGACGGAGAACTTATTATATAAATCCGGTGGGGGAAAGGTCAAGCTTTCAAATAGGCATTTTTCTTCCATTCCGTTACTCAAATTTTCTTGCAATTCCCCTTTTTTAATTTCCTGAACCCCGCACCCCGGGATACTACTACTGTATATCTGGTGGCCTCCTTGACTCTTAGATGATAGGCAGGTACTTAAACCACAGTGCATAGAACAACATCCGTTTTAAAGTCTCGTAGAATTAAAAAAATTCTATGGAAATAATAAATGAACCAGGGTCATCCCTGCGTCCCGCCCACTGCCCTGGATCAGAAGCAATGTAGCAAGGCAGTACATCCACAGCAAAGCCGCTTCACTTAATCAGCGACCCCCCCACCCATGTCCGTCCCCTCGTGCAGAAAAAGAGAAGACGGGGAGAAAGCCCTTCGGGCTGTGTCAAAATGTCATTCACACATAAGCACCTCCTACTCACCGCCCCTCCCTTCCTTGCATAACTTTTATCTATATGCAACCACTCTCCATTCATCCTTATCTCTTGCCTTTTCTCTACCTTGAAAACAGTAGAAAAAAATATATATATGAACAGGGCTAGATGCAATTCAACTTTCTCAACTCAGAATGAAAATTAATCACAATTCACTTTATTCGTAATCAATAAGCAATATTTTTAAACAAGTGAAATTAAATTACTTCGTGTTATTAAATATATGGAAGATGAATAGCTTTTCGTGTTCACTTCAATTCATTATGGCCAAATCAAAGCTTTTGACCAAACCAGTATCACTAACGTAAAGAAAAAATTATGTTTCAAATTACCATCTTAATTTCTTATCCAAAATGATCTACCACAGAAACCAGTTCATTTGTTTGTATTAGTAAACAAAACAAGGTCAAGTCTAATTCACTGAGAATTGTACTTGGTCGCATACGAAGTGTTCGAATGACCAACGATTGTCAGTGTGTCTGGGTCAAAGGTAACGGTCGCAACTAAACTTCTGGTGTAATTGCTCACTCTCTCTAAGAGGGGATTTACACGGTCTAACGGTTCGTCGAACACGTTGTTCGACAACCAAATACCCCGTTCACACATCACTTTAAACACGTGTCTGTCGAACCACGTTCGACGAACCGTTAGACCGTGTAAACCCCCTCTAAGAACTTCTTTCAAAGACGACACAAGGGTTGTGCTTATACCGTAGATTAGTTCAAATAATTAGGAACAAAAGGTCGGTCTTTGAGACTATTAGGGTTTTAATGTTTCCTGCTTTTCATACGTTGCCTCTCTCCTTACCTGTGATAGTACTTTGAACTGTAACTGAATGCATAATAAAGAATTGTCGGTTGACGAAAAAGCAGAGTTGATCCGTCTTCGGGAGTCGAACCGGCGACTCTCAGTGCAACTAGGAAGAGGGGACCCTTCCACCGGTTTGTTCGTGTATTTGTTTCAGTACATCCAGAGATTGCTTGCAACACCATCGACCAGGGGCCAGCCAGGTGAGCATGTTATGTGCGGTTCAAAATGTGGAACGCTTCACGATTTTGCGTGTCATCCTTGCGCAGGGGCCATGCTAATCTTCTCTGTATCGTTCCAATTTTAGTATATGTACCGCCGAAGCAGGTACATCAGATTAAGGCCTTTTCGCGGGTGTAATGCTTCAGGGAGCAGCACCAAAAACGTGCGTATGCCTCCCTAAGCCTTTCTACTGAAACTGCATCAATCTCCAAATGAGCAGGCTGTAGAACCACAAAACGTTTCAAATACCGAAGTATGATTAAAGTCGCCCGTAATTGTGGTTCTCTTTTCAAGATTGATCACAAAACCATTGCCTAACACAACTTATTAATTTTTTAACTATATGTATAAATACTGCGAGGATGGCACTACATTACACTTATTTCCATCGTGAACACTTGTTATTTACATATCTCCTATTACTGTATTAGAGAAGATTCAGGTTTTAACCTTAAAAGAGTAAAATTATGGTCCCCCAGGGAATCAGTTTTGATCATATTAGGGTACTTCGCGGCGGTAAACTGCGACATGGTGCCTTCCATCATTGCCTTAAAAGAATGTAATTTTGTAATGTAGGCAATGTAATTGCCTTAAAACAATATAATGCTGCAAGTTTGCGGTTTTTCATAACCATGGTTTTTGGGAGGCCTTTCGGTGGGCGAAATAGTTGTTGCTCCTAACCATGGCATGGATAACTTTTTTTTTTTGCCGAGGGGGGGAGGCTGTAAAGCCATGAAGGTATATTTCCTATGGCATGAAATCGTGGCGAATGCAATGCACTTGTGGCTTTGTGATAATCTATTGGAAAACTGAATATGCCTCTTCTCAAATGTTTTTTCAAGGGAAGAAAAAATCAAAAGAGCCCGGTCCTTCTGTGTTGGCGAGGCTGCTGCGGGCCGCCCACTCCCAGGCGCGATCCCACTACTGTTGGACACGGGTGCTTTTGGCTGCTGGGTTTCCCCCCTGGCCCGTTGCACACCTCCTTAGGCAACCTGGGCGCCCTGAGCTCCCCTAGGGCGACCATATTGATGCCCAACTTAGTGCGGACGCCCAGTCCACATGGGGAGTCCCGCAGCAGTGATTCCCGCCTCAAGCCGTCCACGGGCTCAAGCCTCCGGGTAGCCGGATTACAGGGTCACGCCACGGACCCCGGCGAAAGATGATGGCCATCTTGGCGTTTGATTACCTCACAAATCTGGCCCCGACGACGGAGAACTTATTATATAAATCCGGTGGGGGAAAGGTCAAGCTTTCAAATAGGCATTTTTCTTCCATTCCGTTACTCAAATTTTCTTGCAATTCCCCTTTTTTAATTTCCTGAACCCCGCACCCCGGGATACTACTACTGTATATCTGGTGGCCTGCTTGACTCTTAGATGGTGGGTAGGTACTTGAACCACAGTGCATAGAACAACATCCGTTTTAAAGTCTCATAGAATTAAAAAAGTTCTATGGAAATAACAAATGAACCAGGGTCATCCCTGCGTCCCGCCCACTGCCCTGGATCAGAGGCAATGTAGCAGGACAGTACATCCACAGCAAAGCCGCTTCACTTAATCAGCGACCCCCCCCCACCCATGTCCGTCCCCTCGTGCAGAAAAAGAGAAGACGGGGAGAAAGCCCTTCGGGCTGTGTCAAAATGTCATTCACACATAAGCACCTCCTACCCACTGCCCCTCCCTTCCTTGCATAAGTTTGATCTATACGCAACCACTCTCCATTCATCCTTATCTCTTGCCTTTTCCCTACCTTGAAAACAGTAGAAAAAAAATATATATGAACAGGGCTAGATGCAATTCAACTTTCTCAACTCAGAATGAAAATTAATCACAATTCACTTTATTCGTAATCAATAAGCAATATTTTTAAACAAGTGAAATTAAATTACTTCGCGTTATTAAATATATGGAAGATGAATAGCTTTTCGTGTTCACTTCAATTCATTATGGCCAAATCAAAACTTTTGACCAAACCAGTATCACTAACGTAAAGAATTTTTTTTTTCTTCAAATTACCATCTTTATTTCTTATCCAAAATGTTCTACCACAGAAACCAGTTCATTTGTTTGTATTAGTAAACAAAACAAGGTCAAGTCTAATTCACTGAGAATTGTACTTGGTCGCATACGAAGTGTTCGAATGACCAACGATTGTCAGTGTGTCTGGGTCAAAGGTAACGGTCGCAACTAAACTTCTGGTGTAATTGCTCACTCTCTCTAAGAGGGGATTTACACGGTCTAACGGTTCGTCGAACGCGGTTCGACAGACACGTGTTTAAAGTGATGTGTGAACGGGGTATTTGGTTGTCGAACACGTTGTTCGACAACCAAATACCCCGTTCACACATCACTTTAAACACGTGTCTGTCGAACCACGTTCGACGAACCGTTAGACCGTGTAAACCCCCTCTAAGAACTTCTTTCAAAGACGACACAAGGGTTGTGCTTATACCGTAGATTAGTTCAAATAATTAGGAACAAAAGGTCGGTCTTTGAGACTATTAGGGTTTTAATGTTTCCTGCTTTTCATACGTTGCCTCTCTCCTTACCTGTGATAGTACTTTGAACTGTAACTGAATGCATAATAAAGAATTGTCGGTTGCCGAAAAAGCAGAGTTGATCCGTCTTCGGGAGTCGAACCAGCGACTCTCGGTGCAACTAGGAAGAGGGGACCCTTCCACCGGTTTGTTCGTGTATTTGTTTCAGTACAGCCAGAGATTGCTTGCAACAGCATCGACCAGGCTCCAGCCAGGTGAGCATGTTATGTGCGGTTCAAAATGTGGAACGCTTCACGATTTTGCGTGTCATCCTTGCGCAGGGGCCATGCTAATCTTCTCTGTATCGTTCCAATTTTAGTATATGTACCGCCGAAGCAAGTACGTTTGATTGAGGCCTTTTCATGGGTGCAATGCTTCAGGGAGCAGCACCAGAATATTGTCTCGCCGTGCTTGCTCGCTGAAACTGCAATCCCCAGCTAAGCAGGCTGTAGAAACACATAACGCTTCGAATACAGATGCACGACTAAAATCGTCCGTCTCTTATGGTTATCTTTTCAAGACTTACCATGAAGTAGCCACAGATATGGACATGGAATTATTGCCTAGCACAATATCGTTTTTTTTTTGTTTTTTTTTTTTAATCCATTATTTTCTCCTGATTGCAGGGTGTCAGAGATGATTCTGAATCGTGTATGTCAATCTTGTGAGAGTGAAAATATGTGGATACTAGTTAAGATAACCGAGTTCTTTTTAATGACGTTACGGTATTCGGGGCGGTAGATTGGGCCTGAACATGGTACGAACCCTCTTCCACCGCCTGAGCTGTATTATATCTTAATTATGATGTTTGCGTGGTCTTTCACACTAGGAGGAACAGGTGATGCCTCTGGTCATGTGAGGGTAGATTTAGGTAGGAGCCTCTTCCCTGGGATGGGTGGGGGGAGACTTGATGCATCCATGAAGATGTATTTGCTAAGACATATCATACGATTGGTTTTGTGATGTCTTGTTGGAAAACTGAATATTCTCCCAAATATTTTCGAAAATAGATTCAAAAGAGCCCGGTCCTTCTGTGTTGGCGAGGCTGCTGCGGGCCGCCCACTCCCAGGCGCGATCCCACTACTGTTGGACACGGGTGCTTTTGGCTGCTGGGTTTCCCCCCTGGCCCGTTGCACACCTCCTTAGGCAACCTGGGCGCCCTGAGCTCCCCCAGGGCTACCATATTGATGCCCAACTTAGTGCGGACGCCCAGTCCACATGGGGAGTCCCGCAGCAGTGATCCCCGCCTCAAGCCGTCCACGGGCTCAAGCCTCCGGGTAGCCGGATTACAGGGTCACGCCACGGACCCCGGCGAAAGATGATGGCCATCTTGGCGCTTGATTACCTCACAAATCTGGCCCCGACGACGGAGAACTTATTATATAAATCCGGTGGGGGAAAGGTCAAGCTTTCAAATAGGCATTTTTCTTCCATTCCGTTACTCAAATTTTGTTGCAATTCCCCCTTTTTATTTTCCTGGACCCCCCCCCCCCCCCCCCCGGGATACTACTACTGTATATCTGGTGGCCTGCTTGACTCTTAGATGGTGGGTAGGTACTTAAACCACAGTGCATAGAACAACATCCGTTTTAAAGTCTCATAGAATTAAAAAAGTTCTATGGAAATAACAAATGAACCAGGGTCATCCCTGCGTCCTGCCCACTGCCCTGGATCAGAGGCAATGTAGCAAGACAGTACATCCACAGCAAAGCTGCTTCACTTAATCAGCGACCCCCCCCACCCATGTCCGTCCCCTCGTGCAGAAAAAGAGAAGACGGGGAGAAAGCCCTTCGGGCTGTGTCAAAATGTCATTCACACATAAGCACCTCCTACCCACTGCCCCTCCCTTCCTTGCATAAGTTTGATCTATACGCAACCACTCTCCATACATCCTTATCTCTTGCCTTTTCCCTACCTTGAAAACAGTAGAAAAAAAATATATATGAACAGGGCTAGATGCAATTCAACTTTCTCAACTCAGAATGAAAATTAATCACAATTCACTTTATTCGTAATCAATAAGCAATATTTTTAAACAAGTGAAATTAAATTACTTCGCGTTATTAAATATATGGAAGATGAATAGCTTTTCGTGTTCACTTCAATTCATTATGGCCAAATCAAAACTTTTGACCAAACCAGTATCACTAACGTAAAGAATTTTTTTTTTTTTCAAATTACCATCTTCTACCACAGAAACCAGTTCATTTGTTTGTATTAGTAAACAAAACAAGGTCAAGTCCAAATCACTGAGAATTGTACTTGGTCGCATACGAAGTGTTCGAATGACCAACGATTGTCAGTGTGTCTGGGTCAAAGGTAACGGTCGCAACTAAACTTCTGGTGTAATTGCTCACTCTCTCTAAGAGGGGATTTACACGGTCTAAACGGTTAGTCGAACGCGGTTCGACAGACACGTGTTTAAAGTGATGTGTGAACGGGGTATTTGGTTGTCGAACACGTTGTTCGACAACCAAATACCCCGTTCACACATCACTTTAAACACGTGTCTGTCGAACCACGTTCGACGAACCGTTAGACCGTGTAAACCCCCTCTAAGAACTTCTTTCAAAGACGACACAAGGGTTGTGCTTATACCGTAGATTAGTTCAAATAATTAGGAACAAAAGGTCGGTCTTTGAGATTATTAGGGTTTTAATGTTTCCTGCTTTTCATACGTTGCCTCTCTCCTTACCTGTGATAGTACTTTGAACTGTAACTGAATGCATAATAAAGAATTGTCGGTTGACGAAAAAGCAGAGTTGATCCGTCTTCGAGAGTCGAACCAGCGACTCTCGGTGCAACTAGGAAGAGGGGACCCTTTCACCGGTTTGTTCGTGTATTTGTTTCAGTACAGCCAGAGATTGCTTGCAACAGCATCGACCAGGGGCCAGCCAGGTGAGCATGTTATGTGCGGTTCAAAATGTGGAACGCTTCACGATTTTGCGTGTCATCCTTGCGCAGGGGCCATGCTAATCTTCTCTGTATCGTTCCAATTTTAGTATATGTACCGCCGAAGCAGGTACATCAGATTAAAGCCTTTTCGCGGGTGTGATGCTTCAGGGAGCAGCACCAAAAACGTGCGTATGCCTCCCTATGCCTTTCTACTGAAACTGCATCAATCTCCAACTGAGCAGGCTGTAGACCCACAAAACGTTTCAAATACCGAAGTATAATTAAAGTCGCCCGTAATTGTGGTTCTCTTTTCAAGATTTATCACAAAATCGTTGGCTAACACAACGATAGGATGTAATGATAATGGAGGAGAAAATATCACTGTAGGATATAATGTTAGTGGAGGACAAAATATAATTTTAGGAAGGAATACCGGACAGAATGTCAATGAAGGCCAAAATATCATTATAGGATGTAATGGCAGTGGAAGACAAGATATCACGATGGGATGTAATTATAGTAGAGGAAAAAACATCACGGTAGGATATAATGTCACTGGAGGACAGAATATAATTTTAGGAAGGGATGCCGGACATAATGTCAATGAACGACGGGAGGCCGGCGTGAATCACGGTGACGTAGGGGGACAAAATGTACAAAAGTGATCGGAGGACCGTGATCGACCAGAGTCCGTGATGGGGGAAATGTTAATGTTAATTTTGATGGGAGAAATGTTAATGAGGCATTGAATGTCAATGAAGGACCAAATAATAATATAGAGCAAGGTATAAATAAAAAACAAAATGATAATGTAAGACATGATATTGAAACTCAAAATGTGTCAAAAAGAAATAATCACGAGTTTCTTCAAACCATGTACTTTAATGCTCGTAGTATTAGGAACAAATTTCAAGAAATACAGGCGTATGTCAAAAGCGAAAATCTCGATATGATAGGAATAACTGAGACATGGTTAAATGATAGAGTTCGAAGCTGAATTTAATATTGCGGGATTTAAACACTTTCATCAGGATAGAAACCACAAGAAAGGTGGGGGTGTTCTGTTGTACGTTAAAAAAAATGTTCATGCTTGTGTTTTAGAGAAAGTGAAACAGGATGCATATGATAGTTTGTGGGTTGAGTTAACCCAAACAAATGGACAAAAAATGAATATAGGTGTAATATATAGGCCAAAGACATTATCATTAGCAGACGACAAACTGTTATTTCAAGAACTGTCTAGTTTCTGTAACCGGGATTTATTGATAATGGGCGATTTCAATTCTACTGACACTGATTGGATGACCCTTGAACATGGCCATATAGGTAGTAGCTCGATTGATTTTTTTTTTGTTACAATTACTTAATTCAGCATGTAAAAGAGCCCACAAGATATGGAAACTTACTCGATCTATTGATCACTAGCCGCGAAAGCATGGTAACTGATGTAGAAGTCGGTGAATCTGTTGCAAATAGCGATCACAACTTAGATTCAAACTCCTAAACAATTTTAGAATAGATACTTGTGTTTCTAATATACCCGATTTCAGTAAAGCTCAGTTCATAGGACTACGTCAGGAGCTTCAGCTTACAGATTGGGAGGCAAAATTAAACGAAAGACCTGTAGATCAGATGTGGGAAATGTTTCAAAATACGCTAAGATGATTCAAACTTACGTTCCTTTTAAGGACAGACGTCCCCCAAATCAGACTCGCCCAAAGTGGCTCGACAAAGAAACTGAAAAAAGTATTGCTAAAAAGAGACAGGCTTATAAGAAATATAAGTGCTCGGGTGGATCTAATGACTATGAAAGTTATGTATCTATACAGAGAGATTTAAAAAAGACAATAAGAAAAAGAAAACGACAATACGAAATTAACATCGCTGATAAATCCAAAGAGAATCCCAAAGAATTCTATAGTTACATTAGAGATAAAAAGGTTGTTAGGAATCACATTGGTCCAGTATTATCTGCTGACGGTCAACTTGAATATTCAAATGAAGGAATGTGTAATATCTTAAACAATTATTTTAGCTCGGTATTCGTAAACGAAACACCTCAAAGTGAATTCCAAACCGAAACCTGTGAAAAGTCTAGGGTAAACTTACTACAGTAAATATAACAACAGAAAAAATTAAAAGGTCCATAGATAAACTCAAAGTTAATAAAACACCAGGGCCTGACGGTTGGCATCCAAGAATCTTAAAGGAAATGAAAAATGAGATTGTTGTTCCATTAGAAATTTTCAAGAAATCCATCATATCCGGAGATGTCCCAAGAGAATGGAAGCTAGCTAACGTTACTCCCATATTCAAAAAAGGTGACAAAAAGAAGCCAAATAAGTATAGGCCTATAAGTTTGACTTCAATCGTAGGAAAAATAATGGAAACTATCATCAGAAATGCTATCGAACATCATTTAGAAAGTAACCGTTTGATAAATGATAGCCAGCATGGTTTCAGACGGAAACGTTCTTGCGTGACTAACTTACTCGAATTCTACAACACAGTTATCTGGAATTATGACAAATACAATACATATTTAATATATCTACTTTGCGAAAGTTTTTGATACCGTCCCACACGAAAGACTACTTACTAAATTCACTTTATACGGAATAAGTGGTAGCCTATTAGGTTGGACTAGTAATTGGTTGAATGGTCGAAAACAGAGTTGTTTTGAATGGAAAAACCTCTAGATGGAAAAATGTTACTAGTGGAGTTCCTCAGGGTTCCGTTCTTGGACCACTTCTATTCATAGTATATATAAATGATATAGACCATGGACTAAAAGCTACTATTTCCAAATTTGCTGATGATACAAAACTGTGGGGAGTGGCAAATGATCACTCAAACCAATTAGATATTCAAGAAGATTTAGATAAATTACAGTAATGGTCTGAAAAGTGGCTAATGAAACTTAACACAGGTAAATGCAAGGTAATGCACATAGGTAAAAATAACAGTAAGTACGATTACAAGTTTTTTGGAAATTCGTTAACAAAAGCGGATAGTGAAAAAGATCTCGGCGTAATTATCAGTAACGACCTCAAATCATCCAAGCAGTGTATTTCTGCCTCTGAGAAAGCAAATAAGATTCTAGGACTGATTGCGCGAGCTTTTGATTTCAAAAGTCCATCACTCATTAACAAGCTATATAAATCGTTAGTTCGTCCACATTTGGAATATGCTGTTTCCGTATGGTCACCGAATCTCATTAAAGACATTGACAGACTGGAAAAAGTACAACGGCGAGCCACAAAACTGATTCCAAATATAAAAAATAAATCATACGAAAATCGACTAAAACATATGAATGTTTTCCCTAAAAAAGCGTAGACGCAGAGGCGACTTGATACAGGTCTTTAAGATTTTAAAGGGAATTGACATCAAAAGTGACAAATTTTCACATTGAATGAGAATCAGACAAGAAACAATGGTCTCAAACTGTCCGGAAATAGATTCAATTTGGAAGTAGGTAGAAACAACTTTGCCAACCGTGTAGTTAATGAATGGAATAAACTTCCTGCACAGGTAGTGTAATGTAGTTCAGTTCGAAGCTTTAAAAATCATTTAGATAATCACCTAAGCAAGATGCTATAATGATTATAATTTATATGATTTGTTTTTGTTTTATCATTTGTCTGTTTGAATTTCATTTATTATTAGTTATATGTCAATTTATTATTATTTACTATTTACCTGTTTGTTTATTATTTAACTATACCTATGCATTTATGTATTTTATTTGTTATTTACATTATTATAGTTTTTTTCGCATCCGACCTAGATATGGACCAAAAGGTCTCCTGTCGGCATGCTCCGCCTTTGTAATCCTTTGTAATGTATAAATACTGCGAGGATGGCACTACATTACACTTATTTCCATTGTGGACACTTGTTATTTACATATCTCCTATTACTGTATTAGAGAAGATTCAGGTTTTGACCTTAAAAGAGTAAAATTATAGTCACCCAAGGAATCAGTTTTGATCATATTAGGGTACTTAGCGGCGGTAAACTGCGACATGGTGCCTTCCATCTTTGCCTTAAAAGAATGTAATTTTGTAATGTAGGCAATGTAATTGCCTAAAACAATATAATGCTGCAAGTTTGCGGTTTTTCATAACCATGGTTTTTGGGAGGCCTTTCGGTGGGCGAAATAGTTGTTGCTCCTAGCCATGGCATGGATAACAATTTTTTTTTTTTTTTGCGGGGGGGGGGCTGTAAAGCCATGAAGGTATATTTCCTATGGCATGAAATCTTGGCGAATGCAAAGCACTTGTGGCTTTGTGATAACTTGTTGGAAAACTGAACATGTCTTTTCTCAAATGTTTCAAGGGAAGAAAAAATCAAAAGAGCCCGGTCCTTCTGTGTTGGCGAGGCTGCTGCGGGCCGCCCACTCCCAGGCGCGATCCCACTACTGTTGGACACGGGTGCTTTTAGCTGCTGGGTTTCCCCCCTGGCCCGTTGCACACCTCCTTAGGCAACCTGGGCGCCCCGAGCTCCCCCAGGGCGACCATATTGATGCCCAACTTAGTGCGGACGCCCAGTCCACATGGGGAGTCCCGCAACAGTGGTCCCCGCCTCAAGCCGTCCACGGGCCCAAGCCTCCGAGTAGCCGGATTACAGGGTCACGCCACGGACCCCGGCGGCATTTGTTGGTGCGTCTGTGAGTCGAGATCTTCATACCGCCCTTATCCCGCTTTTACATCGTGTCCCCACGCTCTCCCCCGGAAAATGGGTGTAACATGCCTAACAAGCTCTACAGCAAATCGACAATACAGAGTAAGAAATTCTGTAATCTTACACATAAAGCTTGAGTTACGAGTATTTTTAAGTTACAGCAAAGCTGCAGATGAGCAAAGTTTTTTTCCATGAGGGAAAACTTGAATCCCCCAACTTCCCAAGAGGAAATAAAGGCCCACCAACAGATGCTCCATATTGCTGGGTCAAAAAAAAAAGACTACAGTGATAGCTAATACACTAAAAAGGGAAGTAAAAATGACCTCCAGAGTTGGTGAGAAGGAACAAAGGCATAATTTGGTTCTGAAATGAACATTAAATGCCGAGTCCTTGAATCCCACCAATAGAAGATATATATAATTCATGTTTGTATCTGTTTGAATTAAACGTCTTTACATTAACCCAGTCATGCTGTTCATGTACACTATGTAAGCAGATGAAAACAAGTGTAGATAAAGTGAAAGATCAGTTGAAATATGGGGATGATTGCATGTTCGGCATAATGTGCTTTGTTTCACGGGAAAAAACCTGGGAGCACAATGTAAAGGCTGGACAAGGCCAGCATGAAGATCTCGACTCACAGACGCACCAACGAATGCCACCGGGGTCCGTGGCGGGACCCTGTAATCCGGCTACTCGGAGGCTTGGGCCCGTGGACGGCTTGAGGTGGGGATCACTGCTGTGGGACACCCCATGTGGACTGGGCGTCCGCACTAAGTTGGGCATCAATATGGTCGCCCTGGGGGAGCTCGGGGCGCCCAGGTTGTCTAAGGAGGTGTGCAACGGGCCAGGGGGGAAACCCAGCAGCCAAAAGCACCCGTGTCCAACAGTACTGGGATCACGCCTGGGAGTGGGCGGCCCGCAGCAGCCTCGCCAACACAGAAGGACCGGGCTCTTTTGAATCTATTTTTGAAAATATTTGGGAGAATTATTCAGTTTTCCAACAAGACATCACAAAACCAATCGTATGATATGTCTTAGCAAATACATCTTCATGGATGCATCAAGTCTCCCCCCACCCATCCCAGGGAAGAGGCTCCTACCTAAATCTACCCTCACATGACCAGAGGCATCACCTGTTCCTCCTAGTGTGAAAGACCACGCAAACATCATAATTAAGATATAATACAGCTCAGGCGGTGGAAGAGGGTTCGTACCATGTTCAGGCCCAATCTACCGCCCCGAATACCGTAACGTCATTAAAAAGAACTCGGTTATCTTAACTAGTATCCACATATTTTCACTCTCACAAGATTGACATACACGATTCAGAATCATCTCTGACACCCTGCAATCAGGAGAAAATAATGGATAAAAAAAAAAAAAAAAAAAAACGATATTGTGCTAGGCAATAATTCCATGTCCATATCTGTGGCTACTTCATGGTAAGTCTTGAAAAGATAACCATAAGAGACGGACGATTTTAGTCGTGCATCTGTATTCGAAGCGTTATGTGTTTCTACAGCCTGCTTAGCTGGGGATTGCAGTTTCAGCGAGCAAGCACGGCGAGACAATATTCTGGTGCTGCTCCCTGAAGCATTGCACCCATGAAAAGGCCTCAATCAAACGTACTTGCTTCGGCGGTACATATACTAAAATTGGAACGATACAGAGAAGATTAGCATGGCCCCTGCGCAAGGATGACACGCAAAATCGTGAAGCGTTCCACATTTTGAACCGCACATAACATGCTCACCTGGCTGGAGCCTGGTCGATGCTGTTGCAAGCAATCTCTGGCTGTACTGAAACGAACAAACCGGTGGAAGGGTCCCCTCTTCCTAGTTGCACCGAGAGTCGCTGGTTCGACTCCCGGAGACGGACCTACTCGGATTCTCGTCAACCTATTCTGGACAATTCGTGTGATTTGTACCATCACGAGGACAGAAGCAATCTCCGAAATGCTGTTAATTCCATCTTATAAACGGAACAGTTATTTTTATTTTGAACTTACCCCCAGCTATGTTCTGTGTCAGTATGGGCCCAATGTTAAGGTCTTATAAGGTCTTGCTTAAGGACTCCACCGTTTATTCATTACCTCTATAATGTATCAATATATATATATATATATATATATATATATATATATATACGTACATATACATATATATATAACAATAGTAGGGTAGCAGGCCCTCTTTCAGGCAGATATGATTAAACTTTGCAGCAGCTTCTGCATTCACGAGTTTCTTGCTGACATGTTCAACTTTTCTAATGCTTGAACGTTGAATATCGTTCACCGTTGACCCAGTGGGCGGAGCTTCAGATCCTGTCTCCTGAGTGACTGTCCGAATCCCCGTCTCTCCTAATGTTCCATATGTTTTTGTATATATTGTCACCTTTACTCTTTGTACTCAATTTGTACTGAAGATGCCTAAAGTAAGGCGAAAGCTCTACAAGTAAAATTAAGAAGTTAGTATTGTTTTTACACCCATTCCAAATGAAGTTTGGACACATAATAAGACAACTCAACGATATTCAAGGCTACTAGTTATACAGTAGTAGGGGTAGTAGGGTGGAAGGCAAGTGCCGGAGGTGTCCCGAAATTACCGGAGGAAAAAGGGAGAGAAAGAAAAATGGGGGAGACGGAGAGAGCCGACTTGAAATTTTGACCTTCCCTGACTTTTATCCACAGGATTTATATGATCTCGGGAATCCTTGAAAGTGCGTGGATCGCAAAGAACGCAGCAGATCAGGTCACCAAGCGTCGCCATCCTGGAAACAATAAAATGCTGAGCCAGTCCTGTCGAGGACAGTTGGAGCCGTTGGAAAGTGGGAAATGGAGGATGTGGCACCGACGAATACTTTTCGACCCTTGGGTGCGAGACCAGGGCAGGGAATAAAGTAGTCGTTACCAGGTACCTAGGACACTAGGGAAAAATAAAAACAAATACATAAATAAAAATAAATAGGGTAAATTACAAAATACACACTTCAAATTGGCCGCATTGGCATATATCTATATTTTGACTCCTCATACACCAATAACTTGAATGTTTAACGGAATTATACGTGACGACCGGCAAAGTTCCAAACATACCCTGGATTTCTAGTTGGGGGGGGGGGGGACCAGGAAGAGTCCTGGTTTGTAGGCTGGCGATTCGGATGGAGGCTGTGGGAACTTCATAAAGCGAAGGCCGGATACCACAAGTGATGAGCAAATTCTCCGTCAACGGGGGCGGGTTTGGAATGAAGTCAAGCGCCAAGATGGCCATCATCTTCCGCCGGGGTCCGTGGCGGGACCCTGTAATCTGGCTACTCGGAGGCTTGGGCCCGTGGACGGCTTGAGGCGGGGATCACTGCTGTGGGACTCCCCATGTGGACTGGGCGTCCGCACTAAGTTGGGCATCAATATGGTCGCCCTGGGGGAGCTCGGGGCGCCCAGGTTGCCCAAGGAGGTGTGCAACGGGCCAGGGGGGAAACCCAGCAGCCAAAAGCACCCGTGTCTAACAGTAGTGGGATCGCGCCTGGGAGTGGGCGGCCCGCAGCAGCCTCGCCGACACAGAAGGACCGGGCTCTTTTTAGGTGTATTCGGCAATACAAGTTAAATTACAACGAACCATAATCTACTTTTTACTGTAGCATATGTATGCATCAGTGAAATCTCAGTGAGCTGTCTTCAACGTCGTGCCTGGTGGAACAGAAAACATATATTTTTTTTTACCCTAATAATTGTAGTACACATGAATACCATCATTAATGATTTATTTCAATTCCTCTAAAACAGTTAAGTAGAGATGGAGAGTTCCAATGCAATACATTCCAACAATAGTTCTCCATGTGTTACCAAAACAATTCCTGAATGTTTTCAATAGTTTTCTTCTGGATGCAAACTGGCGTTCAGCCATTATTTTTCCATCTTCTGTGTGTCTGCTTCACTGACGGGTCGAAGTAATTCTGGTTACCATCAAGTGATGAACATATTGTTTTCCGTTATTTGGGAGGGTGGATAGAGTAGATTACAAAATTTAAGCACAGAATAACGGAATTTGAAGGCTTCAAAATAATGATGATAATGACAACAATATTATAATGCTACTACATGAAAAGAGCACGGTCCTTCTGTGTTGGCGAGGCTGCTGTGGACCGCCCACTCCCAGGCGCGATCCCACTACTGTTGGACACGGGTGCTTTTGGCTGCTGGGTTTCCCCCCTGGCCCGTTGCACACCTCCTTGGGCAACCTGGGCGCCCCGAGCTCCCCCAGGGCGACCATATTGATGCCCAACTTAGTGCGGACGCCCAGTCCACATGGTGAGTCCCGCAACAGTGATTCCTGCCTCAAGCCGTCCACGGGCTCAAGCCTCCGAGTAGCCGGATTACAGGGTCCCGCCACGGACCCCGGCGAAAAATGAAGGCCATCTATGAGCTTAACTCCATTTCAAACCCGTCCCTGGTGACGAAGAACTCTCTTATCGATGAGGAATCTACTTTTTTGCACCAAAATATCCGCCCTATTGCAAGTACATGCATATGCAACACTTACTATTGTATTTGTTGCGCGCACCATATACGTAGTAATTGTATAATACACATGCTCATCAAGCCTTTGTTCATTACACTTTCCGTCAATGGCAGCTTTTTATGGCCACATGGTGGGTCTTTTCAGCCTTCTACGCAGCATCTCGCTTCTTGAAAATTCCTTAGTTCGTAGCTTCAAATTCCGACAAGAATTTTCGACTCACAGACATCAAGAAATCAAAGAACGGCAATGTGCCGGTTTGTATGTACTCTATTGATCCAGTATATCAACAGCTCGTAATGAATTTTGTCTAATGACTTACAATTATTTCGCACTGCACTGGTACCTTTAGTGTATAAAAAAGTACAAGTTCAGTGAAGCGTCCCATGGGCCATATTCCACACCCAAGGCAAGGGGGCACATTCAGCTATCAATTTGTTTCCAAAACCAGCATTGATTTATTGCTTGCGTTCTAGGAGTGCTAAGGACTTTCTAATTTTTTAAGGGTTTCCGATTTAGTCTAGATTTACCTCGTACCTCTTGCAGAACACAAGGACAGTATTTAATATCTCGTTTACAATAACTGGCGGTTCCAATCCTTGTGGGGGCAATTTAGCACCGACGAGGTAGAGGAGGCAGTAGCACGGAGGGACGAGTTATAAAAACAATCGACATTTTTTGTGAAAAAATTTCTAGTTCTAAAAGACTGCGCGACTTAGGTCCGCAGGGATGTTACTAGCCCCTAATATAGGGAATGCACAAATCTTCAGCAGCCAATAACCGCGTCCGGTGCACTCGACACCTTATTCAGTGTGTTGTCTCTCTGTAACCTACTGTCACCTCTCTTTCTACCGTAGTCCTGTCATCACTGTAATCGCCCCTGTAGTCCTCACTTATGGATAAAGCAACTCAATTATTTTTATTTTCTAAGATGATGGGGAGTTGATGGTGGAAATGTGTCTGGAAAGAGAGTTGATGATAGCAAATACAGTGTTTCGGAAGAAAGTCAAGCATAAGTACATATGGGAGAGGGTGGGAGGGAAGGGTGGTAGATAGAGCGCTAATGGATTATGTAGTGGTAAATAGGATTATGATAGGAAGAGTTAAGGATGTACATGTGCTAAGGGGAGCGGGTGGGGGAATATCAGATCATTTTTTGGTGGAAGGGAAGTTGAGAGTGGAAAATAGATGGAGAAAGGGAAAAGGGACAAAAGGTAGGGAGGTTCTTAGTGTGAACTCTTTGAATGAAAAGGAAAAGGAGTAGATAAACAAGCTGAAGGAGTGGGAGGGAGTGAAGGATAAAGTAGAGCTAGGTGTGGAGGAGGAATGGGGATGGTTCAAAGAGGGAGTCACAAAGTGTGCAAAGATGGTGTGTGGAACAAGGACAGGAGGAAATAGAAGAAAGGGTAGTGAATGGTGGGATGAGGAGACAAAGAAGGTTGTAGAAGAGAAGCGAGCTTTCACAGATTGGTTACAAAATAGGACGAGGGAGTCATGTGAGAGGTACAAAGAAAAGAAAAGAGAAGTAAAGCAAAAGGTAAAGGAGGCAAAGAGGAGAGCAGATGTGAAGTGGGGTAAGAGTATGACAGAAAATTTTGAAAGTAATAAAAAGATGTTTTGGAAAGAAATTAAGAGAGGAAGAGGAGGCGAATCAAGTAGAGAAGAAAAGGTAAAAGGTGCAGATAGAGAGATGATAATGGAAGAGAAGACAGTAAGGGGAAGATGGGCAGAATATTTTAGGGAGTTGCTACATGTGAAGGAGGATAGGGAGGGGAAAGATAGCTGTAGTGGGAAATGCTAAGAAAATGAGAGTGATGAGTGAGATGAGTGAGGAAAATGGAGGAAAAATAAGGAAGGATGAAGTGAAGGCAGTTGTTAAGATGATGAAAGCAGGTAAGGCACCGGGTCTGGATGGATGGCCCTGCAGAATGTCAAAAAAGGAGGTACAGTGATGGTGGACTGGCTGGTGAGGTTATTTAATGTTTGCTGGAGAGAGGGTAGAGTGCCGGAGGAATGGAGGAGTGCCTATATAGTTCCTCATTACAAGGGAAAAGGGGACAAGTGTGAATGTAGTAGTTTCAGAGGGATTAGCTTGTTAAGTGTAGTTGGGAAGGCTTATAGGAGGATCTTGATTGAGAGGATTAGGAGAGGAACAGAGGGAATAATTGGTGAGGAACAGTGTGGATTTAGGACAGGTAGAGGTTGTGTAGATCAGATCTTTGAGGTAAGACAGATATGTGAGAAAGCTATAGGAAAAGGGAAGGGTGTTTTTTGGGCTTTTATGGATCTGGAAAAGGCTTACGATAGGGTAGACAGAAAGACACTGTGGGAGGTTATGCAGATGTACGGGATAGGAGGAAAGCTTCTGGGAGCTGTCAAGAGTTTTTGAGAGTAGTAGAACTTGTGTCAGGATATGAAATGGAGAGAGTGAGTGGTTCGAGGTAAAGGTGGTACTTCGTCAAGGATGCGTTATGTCGTCCTGGCTGTTTAACTTATACATGGATGGGGTAGTGCGAGAGGTAAATGCAAGGGTAGTGGGTCAGGGATTGGAGATGGTTAAAGAAAATGGAGAAAAGTGGGAGGTGAGCCAGCTGTTGTTTGCGGACGACACTGCGCTTGTGGCAGGATCGGAGGAGGGATTGAGGAAGTTGGTGACAGTTTGGGAGAGTATGTGATAGAAGAAAGCTAAAGATAAATGTGGGTAAAAGTAAGGTGATGAGATGTACAAGGGGTGAAAGTGGAAGTAGACTGGAAGTGAGCATTAAGGGAGAGCGACTTAAGGAAGTGGATAGTTTTAGATATTTGGGTGCAAATGTGGCAGGAAAAGGTGGAGTGAAGGTGGAGGTAGAATGTAGATTGAGAGAAGCGAATAAATGCCTTGGTGGATTAAAGAATGTAATGAGGAATAGACATTTGGGAATGGATGCTAAGAGAAGACTGTATGAAGGAGTGATTGTGCCAACAGCACTGTATGGGGCAGAAACATGGAACATAAGAGAGGAAGAGAGGAGTTTGAATGTGTTTGAGATGAGGTGTCTGAGAAGTATGATGGGGATTACTAGGCTAGATAGAGTGAGAAATGAGGAGGTGAGGAGGAGAACAGGGGTGGAAAGGGAGTTGGGAGATAAGGTTGATGAAAGAATATTAGGATGGTTTGGACACATGGAAAGAATGAGGGAAGAAAGACTAGTAAAAGAGGTATGGAAGGCAGATGTGGAGGGAGTGAACATGGGGGGACGTCCTGGGATGAGGTGGATGGATGGGGTGAAGGGGGCTTTGGGGAAGAGGGGAATGTCTGTTGAGGAAGGACGGGAGAGGACAGAAGACAGGGGTGAATGGAGAATGGTTGTATATGGATGACTGATGTGATGCATGAGGTGGAATGGGCGGGGGGATGGGGAGTGAGGTAGTATGTGTGAGCAAAATTTGACGCTGCCCGAAGGGATTTCTCCACGTCTTCTCCTTTTATGCAATGGGGGGACGGAGAGGGGGTCGCCGATTTAATGAAGCGGCCTTGCTGTGGATGTGCTGTGTCTTGCGACACTGCTTCTTACCCAGGGCAGTGGACAAGGTGCAGGGATGACCCGTCATCCAGGAGGTGCTAAGATAAGAGGGAGGGTGGAGGGGTGTGGAGTGTATTCAGGGATGGAATGGGTGGGAATGATTTTATGCCTTTTCCTTTTTGGCTACCTCCCTTGTAAGGGGGAAAAAGCCTTGGTATATGTATGTAAGATTAAATAATAGTTTTCTATATTTTTCTTCCGCCAATTCATATGCAGCGTACTTTTCTGAATCTTTTCAAAGAAATCCCACGAGAGTACGTAAGATCCTACGTGAGCTTTGCAGTGACGTAGTGATTTTCTTAGTCCTGTCTGCAAGCAATGTTGCAGGGGGGGAGCAGCAGTGAAACAGGTTGGACGGTTCACGCGTTTATTTGTCAGTGGGTTATGCGCACATGGGAACACTAGGTGCGCATGGAAAGACAGACGGGTATCGACTGACGTGGGGGCAGTGTCCTTCACTACACAGGGCGAAGAGACGTCAACGCGCCCAATACACGTATGAAAGAGGGCCTTGTCGGCTGTTACAAGGGGGTCCTTGTACGGGAAGCGTCACTCCTGGTCAAGGCACACCACAACACTATGGTACTCTGCTCTATGCTAGTATCTTTGGCCAAAGCACTATACCACATACCAATGATCTTAACTTCATATTTAAGATCCTCCCTAAAGGGCGTGATCTTAAAATCGTGAACCAATTGAATTTTCTCCAAGCCTTCACCAATCAGATTCTTTGTTTCCAGTCTATACGGGAATACTGTTTACTCAGAATAATCTCGAGTCTGCATAATTCTCACTTCGGTTACAAAGGAATGTCATGTCAGCAAAACACTCGAGCTTCCGGCTCTTGTTTATAAACAAGGTGGACTCAGCTCGCTCGGCTATTTTCTTATAAACATTCTACCTATAAAATGCAACCAAACTTCAACCCCTCTTTTCTACCAACCTCTTAACTATTAGCACCCTCCACTCCCACCCCCAAGGACCGCGTTCCTCAGAGGCCCAGTCCCGATCTTTTTAAGAAGAAAACCCCTGGCTTCCCAAGTAGCAGCCCATTAAGGCGGTATCACACTAACCTCTTTTCCCTCTAACTTCCAATTAATCGTCTGTAACGACCACCTCCAGATTTTTTTCCGCCGTAAAATGCCTAGACAACAATTGACATAGATATGCTTGGAGAATATTATTTTCCTCCAGCATATCAGATTCCTTCCCGAAAACTGCGGGCGGAAAATATGCTCCAACAGTCGGAGGCGGAGGAAAAATAGCCCAGTGTGATAATACCTTTAGTAACCCATGAGAATATCAAACTACTTTACCATCAAACATTTTCACCCTGTCTCATGCATTATTATTTCCACTCAAATATCACGAATGCTGATCACTTTAAATATGTAATGTCACACCTTAAATGTTTAATGCCACTTGGGCACAATACTATCCCCAAGAGAAGCGCAGGTTATCGTCTTATACTCAAATGTGTTAGTCTACATGTGCACTTCAACAGCCTTCTCACCTTGTTCATCCCTATTGCTTGGCACACCACTGTTGTTAATAATTACAAGAAAAATATCAACAAATATAACCTGAATAAAATAGCTAATGTAGTAATATAGCAATATCGATTTATACAATAACAATTATAACATAAACCAACAACACATAAAATAATAAAATTTATTTAAATAAAAAATAAGACGTAAAAAGAGTCCGGTCCTTCTGTGTTGGCGAGGCTGCTGCGGGCCGCCCACTCCCAGGCGCGATCCCACTACTGTTGGACACGGGTGCTTTTGGCTGCTGGGTTTCCCCCCTGGCCCGTTGCACACCTCCTTAGACAACCTGGGCGCCCTGAGCTCCCCCAGGGCGACCATATTGATGCCCAACTTAGTGCGGACGCCCAGTCCACATGGGGAGTCCCGCAGCAGTGATCCCCGCCTCAAGCCGTCCACGGGCTCAAGCCTCTGAGTAGCCAGATTACAGGGTCACGCCACGGACCCCGGCGAAGGATTGCGACTCGGGAAAACGGGTCTTTCAGACGTGGTTGAGCAGAGAAAACTTCTTAAAAGTTATTTTCCAGATATTAGCCGGATCATAGTTTTTTAACCTACGGTTTATTCACTTAATCACGGTTTTATTTATCCACTCTTCTATTTAATCACGTTTTTATCTAATAAGTAATACAAAATAAAAGTTAATTTTAAGATTTGTATATTGCTTTCATGGCTTTGAATTTCAGTGTTACTTCGTGTTCTTTCGACTGGCTAAATTGTTTCTAAATTATTTCAGTCATTATACTTGGTGCAAATTAGCATTACAAATTTTAAAGCGAATGGAAACTAAATATACATACCAGTTTCAATGAAAATATATAATCTGTTTTCTGAGCACTGACGGGATTCGATCACTAAAATGTTGCTGTTAGCGCCGCAACGGACGTTGAACAAACTCACACCATTAACAATAATCAAACCATTACCTTATAAAATACTAAAGGGCACCTGTATGCGGCTTAAATTTTGAAATGCCTTAAACATTTCAATGTAATCCTTGCTTCGGAGCCAAACTAATCTTCTATGAATTGTTCCATCCCATAACGAAGGTACCATCAAAACAGATACGACGGCACACAACGACCGAAACCGGCATATATCTTCACAAGTGTTTTATGTAGAAAGAAGAGAAAAGAAGAGAAAGGGCCTCTTGATATTCAATCACTAATTCTGTAACTCTAAACAACCCAGCTAACACTTCCTAATATACAAATATTTCATCGAATATGGAGAACAGGGATACTACAATTTGATAAGGTTCATTACGTCACTAGAGGGCCCACCATACTGACAGCATTGTACGATGGTGAAATTTGTAAAAAGTGTATGTAGTTTAAAGTACACAATAACTGACAGTCCCCTAGAAAACATGTCAGTCCCTCCTCAGGATTCGAACCCTGGTTCCCACCTTTCCAGAGAGGAAGCTCTTCATCGTTAGGCTCATCCCGTTTCTTTAGACGTACGATTGCCTAAATTCACTTTCGCCTATCGACCATAATAGAGGAGGTGTCTGCGACCAAAAATGTGGAACGCTTCACGATTTTGCGTGTCATCCTTGCGCAGGGGCCATGCTAATCTTCTCTGTATCGTTCCAATTTTAGTATATGTACCGCCGAAGCAGGTACGTCAGAAGAGGGGACCGGGAGGGACCACATCTAGGCGGTCATGCGGATTTTGTTAGCCCCATCCCTTTTACACTCACGCGCGCATACACAGATAAGAAAATATAATATAATATATATAGATATATAGAGATTGAGGCAGGGAAAGAGGAGGGGGAGAAGGAGAGAGGAAGGAGAGAGAGGGAGGGAGGGGGAGAGAGAAGAAGGAAGGGAGGGAAAGGAAGGGGGACAGAGAGAGAAAGGAGGGAGGAGCGAGTGAGGGCGGGAGAGGAGAGAGGGAGGAGAGAAAGTGAGGAAGGGTAGTGGGAGGGAGAAAGGGAGAGCCTTGTCACTGAACACAACAATTTTACAACCATGCACTCGCAATGTATCGAACAGAATTCGTCAACAATCTGCCACTATTGAACACACGCTTTTTCCAGCAGTCACACGACTCTCATTCTTCCCATGCCACCCCTCTCCCTTGCCCTTCATTCCTCCTGGTCTTCCTATTCTACACTGGGCATCTCGTGGTGCCCATTCATTAATGCACTAGCTCCACTTGCTATCCTCCTTTCTGGCTACCTTCCTTGCCCAATTCCACATCCACTCCTTCACTGCCTTCGCAATACCTTTCATTGAAGTCTGTTGTGTTTCCCAACTTGCCCTTGTCCTGTCTTTGGTGTAAATTCCAGTAATGTCATTTTGTGCCCTCTGTGCATTCCTTTGGTTTGTCCACATTACCACCATCAATTTCAATGTTTCACATCCACAGATCATATCTGGGTTTATACACCGATTGCTAACTTTGTTTCAGATATAAAGATCTCGTAGTTCCTCAATATACCAAACTGTAATAGGTTTTTACTTACCTTTCAAGATTTTGTCAATCTAGGCATCTAGATTAGATTATCATACTCTTCAATTTCTTCAGAATTATTACCATCCATTATAACTCTTTATGTTGAACATTACTTTTGTTTTGATATTCAAGTTCAAACCTACTTTGAGTCTTTCCTTGTTGAGATAACACAGCAGATCTTGGAAATCTTCCGGTATTTCTGAAATGAGAATGTCACCTGCAAATCTCAAGTGACTAAAACATTCCAATCAAAACCCGACTCTGGATATTCCTTCAAGGCAAACTATGAAAAATTTTGGTTGAAATTGTGGTTCAAGTCTTTGAAAAATAATAATGATAGATAAATAATAAATAACAGGCATAATTTAAAAGCAAATATTTCACATCTGCACACAATGAAATAAATAATAAAACCACAGAAAAAAAATCACCTGGGTGCAGGTTTGTCAAATTTCATGTTTTTGATGCAAGATACATGCATATACCAAAGGTTCTTTTCTCCTTACATGGGAGGTAGCCAAAAAACAAAGGCATATAAACTATTCCCTCCCATTCCATCCCTAATACACTCCATTCCCCTCCACCCTCTACCACAACATCCCACAATCCAAAAGAGCAGCTCTAGCAGTATCTATAACTTTTGGCCAGCAAAGTTCTGGTATACACGTTTGAAGCCATCGGTAATGATAAAAAATATATATTTGAACATCATAGGAGCATAAAAATGGAGGAGACTGCAAGAAACAATAAGGGCATAAGACCACGAGGCAGTTCCTTGTCCCTTGCCACCTGTCATCCACATCGAGTTATCTCATATTGTTTTAAAACAACCAATTGTTTCAACGCTCACATGGTTATTAAGTCTATTACATTCGACTGGAGCATGACTACTAGAACAACAGAGGTAGTGAAGAGTGATGGCAGATTCTGGTGTAGATCACTGAAGACTTAAATGATGGGATGATAATTCTTCAATCGGCATCGCAAACTGGAACTCTGCTTGGAAAAGGTAAAGAAAATAAAGGCATGTATAATTTCACTTTTTCTGCCACATTTGCACCCAAGTATCTAAAACTATCCACTTCCTCCAGTCGCTCTCCCTTAATGCTCACTTCCAGTCTACAGCCACTTTCACCCCTTGTACATCTCATCACCTTACTTTTACCCACATTTATCTTTAGCTTTCTTCTATCACATACTCTCCCAAACTCTGCCACCAACTTCCTCAATCCCTCCTCCGATCCTGCTACAAGCGTAGTGTCGTCCGCAAACAACAACTGGCTCACCTCCCACTTTTCTCCATTTTCTTTGACCATCTCCAATCCCTGACCCACTACCCTTGCATTTACCTCTCGCACTACCCCATCCATGTATAAGTTGAACAGCCAGAGCGACATAACGCATCCTTGACGAAGTCCCACCTTTACCTCGAACCACTCACTCTCTCCATTCCTAATCTTGACACAAGCTCTACTACTTTCATAAAAACTCTTGACAGCTCCCAGAAGCTTTCCTCCTATCCCGTACATCTGCATAACCTCCCACAGTGCCTTTCTGTCTACCCTATCATAAGCCTTTTCCAGATCCATAAAAGCCCAAAAAACATCCTTCCCCTTTCCTATAGCTTTCTCACATATATGTCTTACCAAAGATCTGATCTACACAACCTCTACGTGTCCTAAATCCACACTGTTCCTCACTAATTTAGATACTTGGGTGCAAATGTGGCAGGAAAAGGTGAAGGTGGAGGTAGAATGTAGATTGAGAGAAGCAAGTAAATGCCTTGGTGGATTAAAGAGTGTAATTAGGAATAGACATTATATGAAGGAGTGAATGTGCCAACAGCACTGTATGGGGCAGAAACATGGAACATAAGAGAGAAAGAGAGTAGGAGTTTGAATGTGTTTGAGATGAGGTGTCTGAGAAGTATAATGGGGGTTACTAGGCTAGATAGAGTGAGAAATGAGGAGGTGAGGAGGAGAACAGGGGTGGAAAGGAAGCTGGAAAATATGGTTGATGAAAGAGTATTAGGATGGTTTGGACACATGGAAAGAATGAGGGAAGAAAGACTAGTAAAAGAGGTATGGAAGGCAGATGTGGAGGGAGTGAACATGAGGGGACGTCCTAGGATGAGGTGGATGGATGGGGTGAAGGGCGCTTTGGGGAAGAGGGGAATGTCTGTTGAGGAAGGACGAGAGAGGACAGAAGACAGGGGTGAATGGAGAATGGTTGTATATGGATGATGATGTTATTGCATGAGGTGGAATGGGCGGGGGGATGGGGAGTGAGGTAGTATGTGTGAGCAAAATTTGACGCAGCCTGAAGGGATTTCTCCACGTCTTCTCCTTTTATGCAATGGGGGGACGGAGAGGGGGGTCGCCGATTTAATGAAGTGGCCTTGCTGTGGATGTGCTGTGTCTTGCGACACTGCTTCTTACCCAGGGCAGTGGACAAGGTGCAGGGATGACCCGTCATCCAGGAGGTGCTAAGATGAGAGGGAGGGTGGAGGGGTGTGGAGTGTATTCAGGGATGGAATGGGTGGAAATTATTTTATGCCTTTTCCTTTTTGGCTACCTCCCTTGTAAGGGGGAAAAAGCCTTGGTATATGTACAGTATGTATGTATAATTTCACTGCATACAAGAATGTTGATTAGGAGACTGCATCAGCCTGCATAAGCGAATTCTAACTTCAGACTGTTAATAGTCCCAACTTTGCTAACCAGTCACTCTAATCTCTTATGGCTGGCAATATCGTCAGTTCGGTCGTAACCAACCCAGCTTCAAATAGAAATCAGTGTCCTGATCATAGATGTCCAGAGGTGGGGGGGGCATGGAGTTGCCACTCCCCCTTCCCTAAAAATCGATGGTAACAGTGGTACCGAAGGCGAGGCTTAACACAAACACTGGCTGTGTTCCAGGTTTCTTTATTGTTCCTATGATTGTAACGGAGCTGAATGGATACTTCTTATTACGGAGGTACAGAGAACATGGAGAAACTTGCAGGCAAGAGTACGTCTAGTCGAGCTGGAGATCACCTGACTGCCTGGCACTTCCAGCTCACACAACCCTGTTTGTTTGCTGGGCTGCTGTAAACGCTTGTGCGCTCAGCCAATCATCTCCCAGAGCAACAACCACGTGACCCATCCTGGGCAGCGTGGAGGCGGGGCCAACCCGGCTTGGGCACTGTGTGTCCCATGACAACCAAAGGCTCGCGTGGTGCAAAGGGACCAAGCGTGGAAACTGAGGAACAAGGCCCATACACCGCGTGGCATTAACAGAGGGACAAAGCCCACGTGATATACACGTGGGGAGTAAGCGCCAAACTCACCACAAATCCATGGTGTGTTTGAAATCTTGCCGGTCGCCGCGTATAATTTCGTTAGGTTTTAAGTTAGTCAACCCTCGCATAACGAACACCTCACAATTGCTGACACGTTAGTTCTCTCGAGGGAACGGGTCCAGATTATCATCGACAATTTGAACACGGAGACCTGCTCCCAAAACTGTTGCCTCCAGGTTTATTATATGGCACACGACTCACCGTTCTCCCTCTCATCTCAGCACCACGTGGATGACGGGTCATCACTACTGCCCGCCACACAACTGTTTCTTTTTTATCTATAACATAAAACATAATTACCAATTAACATTATTGTTAATAATTATGTTATTGTACTGGAAGAGATTACGCAATATCCCACGATCCAATACTTCTCATAAGGATCCCCAGGGCTCCAAATAATTCTACCGGAGCTTTGCTGGTCAAGTTATTGATATTGCTACTGTTATTGGGTTGTAGGGTACTGTGTAATCTTTCACAACATAACATAATTATCAAAAAAATATTAACATAGCAAATATCAATATAACAATTATATTAGCAAAATACCATACATATAATATCATAGTAAACCAATTAACGCAATCGTAATTACATTATCATAAATAGAAAAAGAAAATGACAATATGATCAAAAGAGTCCGGTCCTTCTGTGTTGGCGAGGCTGCTGCGGGCCGCCCACTCCCAGGCGCGATCCCACTACTGTTGGACACGGGTGCTTTTGGCTGCTGGGTTTCCCCCCTGGCCCGTTGCACACCTCCTTAGGCAACCTGGGCGCCCCGAGCTCCCCCAGGGCGACCATATTGATGCCCAACTTAGTGCGGACGCCCAGTCCACATGGGGAGTCCCGCAACAGTGATCCCCACCTCAAGCCGTCCACGGGCTCATGCCTCTGAGAAGCCAGATTACAGGGTCACGCCACAAACCCCGGCGAAGAAAGACATCTTGGGAAAACGGGTCTTTTAGACGTGGCTGAGTTGAGTCTTTAGTTTCATTTTTCCACCCATTACCCTCTTTTCTATTTTCTAATATGTACATTATATATATTAACCCCGTTTCATTTTATTACTTTATATTTTCAAAATTGATAAATTACAAAAGGTTTAAGGTTTATTGAATAATTTATTTTTCTTTGTCTTGGCTAAACGATCGAAATCTTGTGTTCTTTCGACTCGTTTCATTCACTGCACTTTTGTGCAAATTAAAATTCCATGTTTTCAGGATTATCTAAGAAAAAATATACGGATATCAAAACATATGCCCACAAAATAGTTTTAATCAAAGTGTGTCTCCACTAAAAGTCTTCTCTGAGCAGCGACAGGGTTCGAACAGAAGACTATTGCCCTGAATGAAGTCTGAGATTGAGGAAAATCATTTAACACAAATAACAACAGCAATATCACTCCCTTACTTATATAAATCTAAATTACGCGTATATGCGGCTCCAAAGGAGGAATATTTTAATATTTTTCATGTCACCCAGTGATAGGAACTAAACTAAACTTCTTTGAACAGATTCCATTCCTACTAAATGTACCGCCGAGGCAGGTGCGCTGGCGCAACCACCGAGGCGGAGTCTATCTTAAAATCACAAGGAATGTATTACTAGTCATTTAAAGTGAAATACATTAAAAGAAGTTATCACCACTAATGAATCTTGTACCACTTCTCTACACGCTTACCCACCCATGTTAACACATTTTACCACATAAACATTAAAACTAAAACAAGACATACAAGATGACACAACGTTCCTTGATTGGACTCATTATTCATTCAGAGCTGCCTTAGGTTGTCATCCGGACATGGCACACCCCATAATCTTGGCGAAAAGTACTTCTGGTCACTACTTCCCTTCTCCAAACTCGAAACTAGATTATTCCTCTCCGATGAATCCCAAACGAACCAAGGGAAGCCACGCAGTCGACAATTCCTGGATAAGGAAATTAAAGACGACGAAAAGAGTTATTTTGTTTACACATACTTTGGCTTGCTGTGCCCGACCTGGGCTCCTGTCTACCCAATCAGGCAAGGCTGATACCTTCTCGACCAAGGGGGAAAACATATCCGGTCCTGGTGCGACAAAACAACCTGTGCAACCGATGGAGGGGGAATCAAATAAACAACACTAAAAAAACATTCAAGGCTATTAACCTCAATTCCTACAGCAACTTATTAAGAGCTGCAATGATTTGTTCTCCCCGTGGCCAACCAATTTCATTCAGCTGACAGACAGTGCCCTCTCCACCGAAGTAAGACGAAGAACAAGACACGGTCCGAACCCTATACATGGTCGATCTCTTGCTGAGCGTCCTTCTTCGGTTCTCGACTTCGAAAAAGATACTAAATTTCGAAGACTACCGGGAACAGACCCCTCCATGGTCGATCCTTAGGGTCTTCAGCCCTTTCCCGGTTGGCTGCGGCCCCGATGCCAAAAGGGAAGTCATGGTTACCAATGGGTAGTTTCATTATGAGTCTGACAATTCATGTTCCGTTGCAGTGTGCTCCACACTAGCTCCGGACCTCCCGAGAACAAACCGCTCCGGAACGGGACTGCTTCTTCCAGGAGGACTTGCCCCCCCCCCCCGACCGAGACGACACAGTTCTTCTGGGTACGCAGTGCAAGTGAGGCAGTTCTTCGTAGTGCGCCATCCCTCATGCCCACTCCATCCTCATTTGGAGAAAAAGAGAGAGAGAGAGAGGAGAGAGAAGAGGAGAGGGAGAGAGATAGAGAGAGAATCCACCGATGGGAGTTACCCGATTAATTCGGAACACCTGCAACCAGGCGACACATTCACGAGACTCTTATCACCAACACAAGAAAGCGCTTACTTCACAGTAACCCCACCTCCCCCTTCTCCCTGGCAGGTTAACCCAGATTAAGGGTATTTCTTCAAATCACTCCTTTCGAATTTTTCTCCCTGGCAGACGACTCGACCACAGAAAGTCCTGCTTGGGGTCTTCTTCTGTGCTAGCCCGGTGCCCCTGCCCAAGGAGGACATCGGCAGAGTCGAGGGCGAGGCTGGACTCCGTGCGGCCCCTCTCCAAAAAGGGAAGTCGTGGTCACTAATGGGTGGGTTTCAGTATATGCAATTACGTCAGATGAAGTGGCAGTGAGCTGTTCCGCATTAGCTCCGGACCTCCCGCCCGGCACGTAGGCTAACGTACCTGTTTCTTCTGTATGCCAGCAAACCCCTTCCTCGACCCACCCTCCACACCCCTTGGCCTGCGTCCCCACACCTTCATTCATTTCAGACCCCCCAACAACAAACACACACACACACACCTTTTCTTGTCTGATCCCCGGCTTATTTTGATAGTGTCTGCTGCCGTGTCTTCCCAGATCATATTCTTTACGAAAGCTGTGCGTTCAATGACAGGATTCGAACCGTGGGAATAGAGGTAGAAAGCTTCTTCAGGGGAGGTGGGGGGAGGAACATCTACTATCTCTCCTATCTGATATTATCACCGTATGGGAAGGGAACCGACACTGGAAACTGACGATGGGGGGGTCCATGGGAGCTTGCGGACTTGCCGAAAAAAGGGAGGTCTTGGTTACTAGCGGGTACTATCGATCACGAGGTCCTAGTTATTACAATCTGTATCTCAGTCTCCTCGCCAGCTCCGGACCTCCCATTTACCAGCGCGCAGTTTACTTCACCTGTATTGGCAGGTGAGACACCCGCCCCCGCATCCTTGTCGATCTATTCTAATATGGCCTGCGCGTCGTTCACATTGCTTTTTTTTTTTTCAACGCCGGCTGGGGCAAAACAAAAACTTTATTTTCTCTAGCAAATTCTAGATGATCTGCGTGTCGACTTGAAACACCTGTATTTCCAGGTGAGGCAGAACCATTCTTCATAAATTTCCGTTAACCTGGGACACCTCACGCCGGACTCCGATGCCCGGCAGTGTTTCGGCGTCATTGATCCATTTCAGTAGCACAGGCGGGGGGGTGGGGAGGTGTTCAGTTGACACTCCTTGAGATCCTGGCTGTGTTTGAAACTTTGCAGGTCCTCGTGTATAATTTCGTTAAAATTTTAAATTACATACCAGTGAATTTTTCGACTGCGTGTCTGCAATTCAAGTACATACTGAATAGAAGGCATGGGAAGGCTCAATTACTGGGAGAGACTGAAGGACATTATGCTCTATTACCTCCTGAGACGACGTGAACTATATACGTGTGGAAAACACAGGTACGGACGGTGCCAAATAACGGCTTAAGTCAACAATCACCCGCGACGGGGCCGACTATGCTACATCCGAAGAACAGAAGGCCTGTCACACCAATTCCACCACACAGCTTCCCATATACAAGGACACGCCTCTTTGATTCTGCTCCATTAAATATAAGAGCCTGACTGGCATCGCATCATTATACAAAACTGAAAATATAAAAATGCTTGATAATGAATTACATGGCCTTAAAGTCAACAATGGAGTGGTGTGAGTGGATTATTCATCACTTTGTGAATTTGATCAGTCAAAATGGAATTCATATAAATAACGTAACTTGCCTATATAGCAATTTGAAGTACCTTGATATAACCCATACCCTTAACCATTTATGGATATCTTCAATTTTGCTCCTCGCCCCACCTACAATTAATTCCTGCGGACGTCCCAGTCGAGTAGCGAGTTGTGTGTGTGTGTGGGGGGAGGGATATATTTGACCCCTCCCACCTCCCTCTGTGGGCACACTTTACTTCACTACATTTTAGAAACGAATTGGATTTTGGTCCCGACGCGTGGACTTTACAAAGGATTACAAAGGCGGAGCATGCCGACAGGAGACCTTTTGATCCATATCTAGGTCGGATGAAAAAAAAAAAAAAAAAAAAAAATATATATATATATATATATATATATTAATAATAAAATAATAAATAAAAATTATAATAATGTAAATAACAAATAAAATACATAAATAAATGCATAGGTATAGTTAAATAATAAACAAACAGGTAAATAGTAAATAATAAATTGACATATAACTAATGATAAATGAAAATCAGACAGACAAATGATAACTAAACAAAAACAAATAATATAAGATAAATTATAATCATTACAGCATATTACTTAGGTGTTTATCTAAATGATTCTTAAAGCTTCGAACTGAACTACATTACACTACCTGTGCAGGAAGTTTATTCCATTCATTAACTACACGGTTGGCAAAGTTGTTTCTACCTACTTCCAAATTGAATCTATTTCCGGACAGTTTGAGACCATTGTTTCTTGTCTGATTCTCATTCAATGTGAAAATTTGGTCACTTTTGATGTTGTCAATTCCCTTTAAAATCTTAAAGACCTGTATCAAGTCACCTCTGAGTCTACGCTTTTTTAGGGAAAACAGATTCATGTGCTTTAGTCGATTTTCATATGATTTATTTTTTATATTTGGAATCAGTTTTGTGGCTCGCCGTTGTACTTTTTCCAATCTGTCAATGTCTTTAATGAGATTCCGTGACCATACGGAAACAGCATATTCCAAATGTGGACGAACTAACGATTTATATAGCTTGTTAATGAGTGATGGACTTTTGAAATCAAAAGATCGCGCAATCAGTACTAGAATATTATTTGCTTTCTCAGAGGCAATACATTGCTTAGATGATTTGAGGTCGTTACTGATAATTACGCCGAGATCTTTTTCACTATCCACTTTTGTTAACGAATTTCCAAATAACTTGTAATCGTACTTACTGTTATTTTTACCTATGTGCATTACCTTGCATTTACTTGTGTTAAATTTCATTAGCCACTTTTCAGACCATTGCTGTAATTTATTTAAATCTTCTTGAATATCTAATTGGTTTGAGTGATCATTTGCCACTCCGCACAGTTTTGTATCATCAGCAAATTTGGAAACAGTAGATTTTAGTCCATGGTCTATATCATTTATATATACTATGAATAGAAGTGGCCCAAGAACGGAACCCTGAGGAACTCCACTTGCACCACTGTTTTACTAAAAGGATCTCCGAAACCTTCCCATGGGCAGTAGCACTTTTATAAAACAGATGTTAACGCTTCAATGACATGCTTATCATGCAAAGGGACTTTTTCTGTCCTTAAATTGATAAAGGTTTACCTATGAAACTTGGCGCATGATAACGAATTTGCCAAGTCCGAAAGACCGTGATCTTGAGCAGCTCTCATCCTCGCATATGAACTAGTGTTCTCAGTCCCACAGCTACCACCACTATCCTATTCATCACGACTAAATATCTTAGCAATATACCTTTTATTCAATTAATTGCTGAAGTGTACACGAACATGCGGGAGACTATAACAACATTCTTCCATTATATAGCACGCTTCTGGGACCTACCGTTAATAAACATATTCACCATCATCTTCATTTGGGGGCATACGCCAGGAAGCGCGTTGCTTCAGTCGCACGTCGGCGCCAGTCTCCACGGTCTCTCCGGACAAGCTCCCATGCAGCCGCCCTTCCTTCCTTTCCCACTCAAAACAACTTTAGACAGGTTCGATCAACTTGCCCCAACCATGAATTCTGTGGGCGTCCCCTCCATGAGGGGTGTCTCTTGTTGAGACGAGCCTATGAGTAGGAATCAAGATCAATGAAATGTGCCACATTCCCGGAGTTGACGTTCAGGGAACTACCATTAATCAACATATTCTGGCATTCATAATTTGTATGTTTTGGCTACCGCCAGGTGATTCTGTTCAACAGTAAGACCTCCCCCCCTCTTACGCAGCCAAAGAACCCAACCCAGTTAACTCAATTACTGGGAACTCGATTTGGGTAACGTCTCTCACCGCTGCTAGGACGGAAGCATTTCCAACCTCGGTAGATCAGATCATAAGAATGGAGACTGCAAGAGACCATAAGGCCTACACTAGTATGTCCATTATAGACTGTCATCCTCGTTAATAAAGTTATAATTTTCTTAAAACAATTGATTGTTTCAGCGCTCAAGACATGGTTACTATGTCTATTCCATTCGTTAACCACTCTATTGGTAATCCAGTAACTCTTGTCTATTTCCCTCTTAAATTTAAAGTCATTGCAAAGGCAAGAGCCGGAGTACTATTTGATCCCCCGGAAGCTGATGATGCGGCATATCCATACGGAGCAACACTAGGTAAACAAACCCGGTGTCGGTAAACCATACACCAGAAACGAGGGCTTTCCGTCAAAACTGAGAAGACCGAGGCGATGGCACAACCGATGCTCCCAGTGCTGAATCAGGCACCAACTTCTTACATTAGTAAGGAACCCAGTAAGTCCAGAATCAAATATCCCGGTAGCATCCGGGAAGAGGATTCGACCTCCTTCATCAAGCTTTAGCAAACTTAATGAGAGTCCTCAGACACCTCTCCATCACCACCAAGGTCAAAGTATACCAGGCTATCTACCTTTCCACCATTCTCTATGGTTGTGAAACATGGACTCTTATCGAATTCGATCGAGGAAGCTAGAAACCTTTTACGTTAGTCCCCGGTAGACCAATGTTGGTATAACTTGTGCAACCAGCACAGAGCCCATGATCATGTCCAGACATTCGTTGGGCTGGTCAAAGGATAAGGATGTCTGATGACCTACAACACAGCTGCAGTTCGAAAGCTTTGCCAATGGTCGGGGACTTTCTACAGGGCAGAGGGAACGATACAGGAAACATACCGACACCCCAAAGCAGGTTAACATTTCTGCACACGAACTGGTATTACTAGCCTCCAAAAGGTGCAGAAACCTTTGGAATGCTCGCGTCTAGGCAAGGATAGACTCACGCTTACACAAACCTCTTGTGTCTGGTGAGGATTTCTCCGAGATCGAGAGATGGAGCTGGACCCTCCGAGACGAGTTCGATCTCCACGAAGGGCTCGAAGAGAAATAGGAGAACGTCATCGTCGATGTCAAAGAACAATCACGAACACTATTTACAACTTACGTCTAAGGACCTGTAGCGGTCTGAACCGTGCAGAAACCGTGGCGGTACAGCATAGTCATGGAAACACTGCGCATTTGTGTGTGAACGCCTCCACTGATTTACATGGCAATTGAACCGCCATGGTTCAAACGACTAGTGTGAACAGGGCCTAATTGAGTCGCTGCCATGCGATTTAGTCGGCTGAAGGTGACCTCTTTGACTATTTAGGATTTAAACATAATTTTCTTTACTGGTGGCGCCTAGCAATTTTATTCAGGGGAAACACAACTCTCTCTCCTGTGCAGTTTGTAAATTTGCAAACGATGGCGATCGCTAACAAAGTACAGGACTTCAACCCTCTCCTCCCTTTCCCCAGCCCTATCTCACCACTCTTCCTCCTTGCCTTCTCTTTCTCTCTCTCGTATGAGGTATTGACTGTCAAAGATTCATGTTTGGAACTTAAGTGACATTCCTATAGATTAGTCACGCTTTGGTGTTTTGAAGTCTCCATTCATCTTCTGTTCTATCTTAATCACCATGAATTTTCGGCGCGTCAGAACCTGCGTTTTGAAGTGCTGCTATATATGTATATGTGTATATATATATATATATATATATATATATATATATATATATATATATATATATAATAAGTACACATAATTATTAAAAATAAATAAATCTTCCTCTCTCCTCCATACCTACTCCACTCTTTGCAAGCTCAATGTACTAACGAAGTCGCTTACAATGATTCCCGAGGTTCAATTCTTGATGTAGTCTAAGCGTGTGCAAGGTCCCTCAATTTGAAGACCCCCCTGCCCTCTTCTCCCGAACTCGAGTAGAATCCTACACGAGCGATGAGTTCGACAAAATTGCCCCTTTGAAGTCGGAGGTCCGGAGCTAACGCGGAAAAAGATATCAGGTATGGAATCGTTAATAAGTCAAGTTCTAACCCACCCGTTAGTAATCTACGACTTCCTTTTCCCCTCTGTGTCCGGGGCGGGGCCGGCTACCCTTCCCTCTCCGTACTCGGTCTGGTTCCATAGGTCCTTGGACGGATATTTGGAAATTTTTGGTCCTCTCGGCCGTCGATTTTAGGGGAGTCGTTTGTGACTGGGGCGGAAGGAGTGAAGCGAGTTCGAACGAAGGATGGAAACGTCATTTTAGTTTGTGTGTTTGTTGTTGTTTTCCCTCTTATGGGGTGCTGTTGCTCCGCCGCCGCATTGCTGCAAGCCTCGTAGGTTTTGCGGGTTTCCTTCACTCCCAAATTGCTGCGGTTTCAAGAATACAGGAGACCCCGATTCCCCCCCTCCCCCCGACCCTTTCCAACATCCGCGCGAGGACCAAAATGCTGTGATGCTACGAGAAAGTCGGCGGTATCGATTTGCGAAGCGGATCTCCCCCGTTTTCTGTGGACTTGTCCGAGGGTTTGACTGCAAGAGAGAGAGACGAGACGTAAGTTGTCGAGGACGGGGAAAATATCCCCATAGACTGCGGGAAGACTCTCAACCGAAGACATGTCCAAACCAGTTCTTATCCTGTTTTCTAATACTTATGCTCTGCTGTTCTTCATCCTCCTGAAGAAGACCAATTTCTCAACAATAAAGGGCATTTACGAACACTAAGCCTGCGCAAATCAAATCTGTTCTATTCATGAAGGATCACCACGATTCATGAATCGTATTGATTCAGTGTAACCGTTTACAACGGGCGAATCGAATCAATTCAATTCATGCCGATTCGCCTGGTGTAAGAAACGGTTACAATGAAACTAGTGTGGCCAACCAACACGATTCGTGAATCATGTTGATTCTTCATGAATTGAATCGATTCGATTGGTGTAAACTAGGGTTCATCAAACGAGACCCCGGGATATTTCCCGAGCTATATAGTACTACTCCCGGGATTTTCCCAGCATAAGCTATTTGAGTCATCCACAAGCTCGAGATCTCGCGAATTTCCCGGGATTCCCACATGTTCCGGTGAATACAAGGATGGAATGTCTCAGTTTTCCGTCAATACATCGGGAAGGTATGAATTACAAAAATTTTAACATATGACATGTTGATTATGTTAACCTTATACTGAATATATTTAATACATAATATATATATATATATATATATATACACACACACACAGTATATATACTAGCACATTTTGTGGATAACACATAAGAAAACGTATGTATATAAAGAAAATACTAATTCTATATACAAATGGTTAATGTATTACACGAAAAATTAATGTGAAATGTGTGGGAAATAAATCGGTAACGTCAGTGAATGAGAAGGAAGAAGTAATCCAGAAAATGTCGATACTTCATTACTCATAATAAATACTGATTACGAGTATTTTCTAATTACTAATAACTATTAATTACTATTATAATCAAAACTCAAGATTTTCCAGGGAGAGACATGATCCCAGTGTCTCGGGAAAATCATGGGGTCTCACGAAAGTGTTGTTCTCACGGAAAAGTTGGGAATCCCGAGAAAATCCCGAGACATGTTACTTGTGCTTCACTTCCTATGTGCCAGGATAGTCCAGGGAGTATCAAATACTTTTCCCGGGAATGTACGTCTACGGGAACGACGAGATCCCGAGTTCCCAGATCTCGTTTGATGAACCCTAGTGTAAACGCAGCCTGACTCTGTGGTTCCACTTGTGAACCCCCTGTGGCCTACAAGGGCAAAAACTGGTTTACAAATCAAGTGGTTAACGAATGGAATAGACTTAGTGACAATGTAGTAAGCGCTGAAACTATTGGCTGTTTTGAGAGAAGATTCGCTAACTTCATGGATGGGGATGTTGTACTCCTTATGGTCTCTTGCAGTCCCTTCCATTCTTATGAATCACTGGTCTACAACTAAAGACAAAATGTGTTAAATGAGTAAAAACCTCACCCTTACACTCACCGCCACCACACCTTTTCTATGTTATTATTTGTCTGCTTGTTTATCATTTGCTTGATTTTCATTTATTATTATCTATCTGTCAATTCATTGTTATTTACTATTTACCTGTTTATTATTTAACAATATGCATTATTTATTTTATTTATTATTTATAATTTTTTAATTATTTATTTTTTATTTATCATTATATATTTTTTCGCATCCGACTTAGTTATGGACCAAAAGGTCTCCTGTCGGAATGCTCCTCCTTTGTAGTCTGTCGAAAACGAAGAACCCCACAACGGGTGAAAAATAGCTTTGATATCCTTCGTACTGTGCGGCACTACACTTCCCTTCATCCCAAATGCCGTCAGCTGATTTTATTCTATCCCTGCGGCATCCTTTTTTGTGGCCCTCGACCTGAAGAAATTTTAGCTCCATTGATGTCGGAAGAGTCATATTTAACCACAAGGCGGCCATCCTCGCACTTAGGGACAAGTCGATGGTAGAGAAGACATCATGGCGATGGCAAACAAGACGACGACGACGACGACGATGGAGGAGGAGGGGGAGGAGGAAGAAAAGAAGAAGGTGGTGGTGTTCGTCCTGATTTCTATCGAGGATATGATAAAACGACTAACAGGGCCAAACCCTGCCCATCCTAGTAACAGTACACTCGTCGAGAGGTATACAAGCTCAAGGGGGGAGGGATATGGTGTAACTTAGAAATTCAAGGGTAAAACTAATCAGACAAAGCACTCTGGACGACTAGATTAAGCGTGATACCATTAGAGATCCGACACAGCTAGCAACAACAGCTTTCCTATAGCGAACGAGCGAGAGGAAAAACCGAAACTCGTACGTTTAGCCCGTGTTAAAGCATTCCTGATAATACACTGCACGAGAGATTAACACGGTGTATTTAAAAAAAAAAAAAAAAAAAAAAAAAAAAACCTGTTCTTAAACTGAAGATTCCAGATTCGTAGGAATATGACAGAACTGGATATTTGTCTAGGCAATGTGTATGCGTACTAAGTTAAAGAAATGTTTCCCATGTTGTGGTTCACTAAATTAACAATTACCGATTGCTCAGCGCACAAAACCGTTTGCCCATCATGTCAAACAGGAACAAACAAGGAAACCTTTTCCTCCCATTCTTCAAGCACATTCTCCTTCATCATATTCCTGTATCATCTACCAACGGATGCACCACTTCCACCCACGTCCGCCTCCTTTCTTACACGCACTCGTTCTTCCTCTCCCTTTCCTCCCGTCCACACAAGTTCCGTGCACTCTGAGGCCCTAGCGGTTTGAACCACGCGGAAATCCCGGCGGTACCGCAGTCAAGGAAAAACTACGCGGCTGTGTGTGAACACTTCCACCGACTTGCATTGTAATTGAACCGCTAATGTGAACAGGCCCAAGCCTTTCCGTTTTCTACGTGCCTATACCAAGCTAGTACCATCCTAATCATCTATTTTTCTGTACTCAGCGCGCGCGCACACACACACACACATAGCTTGAAAGTTTACTTTCACGTTTTCTTTCATGTTTGAGACCTTATCTAATCTCCCTGTACTGTTTTTATCACCTGAGACCCAATCTACATCACCTGCATATACATTTTTAAATCTTATCTCAAACATGCTCAATTTTCCCAAAACTTACCACTACTCGTTCCTCTATGCTTATCTCCTTCTCTACACATCCCTGCACAACTTCATAGATTCCAAAATATCTAAGACGAATATTCCCAACACCAAGTTTTCTAGTCTCCTTCTCACCATCTTTCTCTAAGCATTTCCTTTTCTAGCACGTCAGTGCTGGGGCGTAGACAAGGAATATAGTTTCCCCTGATAGTTGCCGGTAGCTTTGTGGGCCGGGGGTCACCTACAAGAGAAACTTGGACAATTAAGGAATGTGGGGCTGGCATCATTTCTGGACTAGGAAATGGTGCGGAATAAGATAAGAATCAACTTTGTCCTATCAATCATTAATTCGAAATAAAATTAGGGAGTAGATGCCCCGGCAACTACCTAATTCCCGCACCCAGTGGGAGTTGTCAATTGTCACCAAACTTGCCTCTTCACCTCAGCTCAACTTTGAAACTACCGATAACAGGTAGCCTCAGCTACCTATCATCATTTATTTTTATTCAGTTCATTATTATTAACTAGAACTCGTTTTGGACATTACCTCCGAATAACCTTGTACTAAGCAGTGAGGGAAATCTGCTCAACTTGTCTATTGCAACAAAATACTTTAATAATTATGTGAATCACATAATTTATCCAGCTTCCCAATAATTATTTTCCAACAGGTATTTCACTATACCTTAGCTGCGGAAATGTGAGGTTTGAATAAGCAAAACGCCACCCATATTTCAACATGAACTAACCCCCCCCTCCCCGCGGAAGATTTATTCATTGATTTAATTATTATTGTAATTATTCTTAACAAATAATTATGCGACGGACGCAACTGTTGTCCACACATCGTAATAACTGGTGATATCTGGCAACTGATCCCAAATCTTCCTTACCACTTCCAGCTTTGTCGATACGTTTGAGGGCGTTTTTATGTGCTTGCATGATTGAACACAAACAGGGAAATAGAACTGTCACATCCCCCTCGAAAAATAAAAGCTCACTTATGACCCCGGAGTGACTCGAACACCCAGCCTTCTGATCTGGAGTCAGACGCGCTACCATTGCGCCACGAGGCCATTGTGGGGTAGAAGGGTGCCCCTCTTGCTCTCAAGACACGCAGGCAGTCATACCATTCAAGACGTAGTCTTCAGCCAAATGGTCGTAGCGAGCAATTCAGGTATGGCAATGTCAACTGTCGCCACCGAAGGCTGACACAATCGACTTCCTCCCACTGTTTTGATATATATAATATAACCAAAAGCATTCTGATTGGGGGGGGCAGACTGACACTTTACAATCAAACCCTCCAACAGCGTCCCCCATTGCAGCATCTACGTCCCACCCGTTTGCGGACTGTTTGCAAAATTTGTCCACCCACTACTCAAACTCGATAACATAAAGGAATGACCCCGGAGTGACTCGAACACCCAGCCTTCTGATCTGGAGTCAGACGCGCTACCATTGCGCCACGAGGCCCATCACAAGGAATGGAGCCTAGCAATAAGGATTATATGCTAATCAAACTTGTCTATTTTCTACGGTATCTTTCCCAAACATTGTTTTTATAATTTACGTTTATTTTGTTTTACCAGATTTTTATATCGCCGTAGTTTTCACGACACAAATCTAATTTTCATATTACTTTTGAAATCTTGTACACATGAGAACTGATTCATTTGTGGCTGAACTCAATCACGTGTACTACCTTATTGCAATTTAGAGTTAAGGATCAACACTCGCAGGGTTCCGTCCCTGTTCCCTACCACACCCGTTTCACTTCGTTTATGGGCTTTAATTCGGGCCTTACCATTTCTGGAGCCTAATGTGTATCTCCGGAAAAACTTTTATCTGATTCCTTTCAGACACGTGGTCTAGAATTCAACTTATTACCATGATTTCGTGCCTCCCTCCCGTCCTATAATTAATCATTATTATTTATCTATTTCTATGATAGCATGACCAACACATTTTGTCTTTATTTGCAAGATTGGGGTCTAATAAAGTTGATGCTCTTTGAATTCTATTTATCTCCTTCACAACTAATGTATATCCTAATATGAAGTGGTTTGGGATCTGGTATTCTTTTCTTCATCTCTTCGTCCGTGCAATGAAATACTACGTTTATCGACATTTTTATGCCTCACCCTTAATCTTACCGATGTTTGTTTGTTGATAAGTTATCAATGAGTGACACAACCTTTCTTTACTTTACCTTCCTCTTCATTTCGATTCCCTTCCCTCCGAGTAACTGATACTTCTGTGCATTTCCAATACTTCATTTTCTAGTGCTGAAGTTCATTTTCCACTCCTGGTTCCATATACACTAAATTTTTTGTCACAACTTGCAGTGTTTTTCCTTTTTTATTCTTCCTGTGATCTTTGTTCTGTAAACAGGTCAGTGTAGCTTGTCATTCTTTACACCATGTCATTTATGTAGACCAAGATCATTACAGTTCCGAGGATAGCAGAAGTCGATCATGAGTCAAATATGTAATCCAAGACTGTATTTACCTAACTATAATATACAGGAGAGGAGCGACGCTCGCTGGGTCCCGTCTCCTACTCTCCAATCTTGTCACACCTGGCCTCAAATTCATGTAGTTTCAACTTAATCTATACCCTTGATTTCCAATTATCATACTTAGATTTGAATTCATGTATTGTTCCAGTTTGGGGTATATCTCCTGCTATGCTATTCCAAGTATTTATGCATCTATTTGGAAAACTATTTCTTCACAGATATATTGTCTTTCTTAATTTGTTCTAACGACTTATTCAAGCCCATCCTTAATTAAGAGATCTCTTTTGTAAATGCAATCTATCTCTTTTGATGACCTTGAATACTGTAAACATTTCATCTCTTTCTCTTCGATCTTTCAATCTCTCTCTTTTGATGACCTTGAATACTGTAAACATTTCATCTCTTTCTCTTCGATCTTTCAAAGTTGATAAACCCATAGCTTTGTCTTTCCTCAAATGGTTTATCTGCCATGCTAGGGACAAGTTTGGCTGCTGTCCTTTGTGTTCTCTTGATCTTACTTCACTCTATGCAGGGACCATATTACTGATACATATTCCAGTCTAAGAGGATCAGGGTTTCAATTTTTTTTTTTCAATCACCTCTTCATCCACATAGTGAAAAGTCACTTTAATCTTCTGCAGCAGTCGGTCTCTCCCACAATCCTGCTGATATGTCTGTCAGGTGACAAGTTGTCTTTTATCAAGACTCCCAAATGTTTCTCCTCTTTTGCTTTTGTAATGGGCTCACTTCCCAAGGAGTTTAAGGATGATCTTGCCACTACTGCCCATTTCTAGTACTGTACTTTGCATTGTTTGGTAATAAACTTCATTTCCCATTCTTGGCTCCATGCTAAAATAGTGTCTAGGTATTTTTGCAATAGTCTACCGTCCTCATTTTTCACTTTTGTGATTTTGCATCGTCTGCAAATGTGTTGGCATAGCTTGTTGTTCCTGTCACTGACATAGACAAGAAACATTATTGGTGCAAGCACTGACCCTTGTGGTACTCACTCTTTACTGCTCTCCACCTTGACATCTTATCCTTTACTCTTGTCCTCATGTATCTTTCCTTCGATTTTTTTTTCATCCATTCTGGTAGTTTGTCTCTGTCCTCCAACATGATCCAATTTCCACATAACTTGACTGTGAGGTACTTTGTCAAATATGTGTATGTATTTACCTAGTTGTATTTTAAGGGAAGGGGAGCTATGCTTGTGATGTCCCGTCTTCATATCTCATTTTATCTACGGTTTTTAAATTCGTGTACTGTTTTTTCACACCACATTTTCATCTAATTTGTTACAAACATCTATTATCCTGTGGGGAAAGCTTTTCTTTTTGAGGTCTCTTGTATAATTGTATTTTTTTTATTTTCTTTCTGTGTCCTCTTGTATCTCTACTATCCCATTTTATCAGATCCTCTCTATCAATAATTTCTATGCCTTTCATGATTCTATAGTTATCAAGTCTCCTCTCCACCCTTCACTGTCATCTCTTCCCAGATTTCTTTATAATTAAAGACACCCATTATAACTATTCTTCCTCCATCTTCCATTATCTTAGTGTTATCCTTGTGTCTTCTAACATATTTTAGTGTTCTCTCTCTTGCCACGAAGCCATTTTAGGAGGCATTACAAAAGAGAGGAATGTCTGTGGAGGAAGGACAGAAGATAGGGGTGAATGGAGAGGGGTTGTGTATAGATGATGCTGTGATGCATGAGGGGGAGTGGGTGGGGGATGAGGGGTTGTAGGATAAGTATCATATAGGGGTGAGGAAGTATGTATGAGAAAAAAAATGACACTGCCCGAAGGGATTTCTCCCTGTCTTCTCCTTTTCTGCATGGGGGGACGGAGGGGGGGTCGTCGAATTTATGAAGCGGCCTTGCTGTGGATGTGCTGTGTCTTGCAATACTGCTTCTGACCCAGAGCAGTGGACAGGATGCAGGGATGACCCATCATCCAGGAGGTGCCAAGATAAGAGGGAGGGAGGAGGGTGGAGGGGAGTGGAATATATAGGAAATGGAATGGGTGGGAGTGGTTTCTATGCCTTTTTTTTTTTGGGCTACCCCTCATGTAAGGGGGAAAAAGCCTTTGGTATATGGGAAGAATTAAATAGTACAAACAATATTCTAGTACTTCAGGAGAGTCAATTTTTATGAGAAAGTATTCAGGAGAATTGGTCACTTATGAGACCAACCCAGGCCGTGACAGGGTAAGATACATAGTCCACCTAGATATCAGTTGTGCAGTCAGGTGTTGGGTCGTGGAAGGTCACTTACAAGTGCAAGTTCAATAGCCTGGTCAGTGATCTGGATGAAATGTACAATAACATAACAGCTTTAATTGTAAATGTACAAAATAAATCTACTCCCCTCAAGTCAATAAGGAAGTATAGTAATACTCCCATATGGATGACGGACACACTGAAAAATGAGATTGGAATGAAAAGAGGGCTTTACACCAGAGTAACAAATGGGAAAACACACCTTAGATCCAAATATGATATGGTAAGACTGGTTAAAAGAACACACACACAGCAAAATGTAAATATAAAATTAAGGTTGCCATAAAAGCATGATCCAACCCAAAAGGCTTCTATCATCTCTACTGAACAAACAATACAGAGAGGATAGGCCCAATTAAAAATGACAAAGATATCAAGATAGAATCAGAGGAAAAAAACAGCAAGGTGTTTAATATATATTTTCTCTTGGTATTTACAAAGGAGAGGTTAGATATGGTACATGAGTGTGATCCAATTTTCAGTGGGGATGAAGAAAGTAGATTATCTAACATAGCATTAGTAAGGTAGAAGTAGTCAAACAGATTGAAAGACTTACATATACCAAGGCTTTTTCCCCCTTTCAAGGGAGGTAGCCAAAAAGAAAAAGGCACAAAATCATTCCCACTCATTCCATCCCTAAATACACTCCCCTCCCCTCCACCCTCCCTTTTATCTTAGCACCTCCTGGATGACGTGTCATCCCTGCACCTTGTCCACTGCCCTAGGTTAGAGGCAGTGTCGCAAGTCACAGCAAGGCTGCTTCATTAAAATTTAAAGACTTAACGCTATAAAATCCCCAGGTCCAGACAAAAATTTTTGAACGCTTAAAGTATGTAAATTTGAAATCTGCAACCAGTTAACAGAAATACTTAGTAAGTTAAGAGACACTAGTTTTGTGCCTATTGCTTGGGGGCAGACAAACATTCCTTTTTCAAAAAGGGAGATAAATCACCTATATGCAACTACAGGACAATCAGTTTGGCATCAGTCATGGGTAAAATGCTCGGATAAATAACAGTTAATAGAATCAGAGATCCCATCGAGAGACATAATTTAATTCATCACCCATACAAGGCGTCAGATAACAATGATAGTTATAATGTTATCTGCCTTGGCTTTAGCAAAGTATTTGACAAGGTGACCCACCAGGCATGGCATAGGAGTAAAAATATTTTAATTGATCAGAGCTTGGATAACTGACAGAAAACTACAGGTCATGGTGTAATCCAAATGGGGGAGTGTTTCTAGTAGAATTCCCCAGGGCTTGCTTTTGGGTCCCTTATTGTTCATTATGTATATAAATGGCCTGGCCAATGGGGTTAATGGTGATGCTAGCAAGTTTGCAGATGACACTAAAATTAGGTCAGAAGATTCTGCAGGAAGATCTGAACAAATTGTTCACAAGGTTGTTGAAATGGTAAATGGACTTCAATATCTCAAAGTGCAGTGTTAAACGTAGGGCTACACAGCACTATAAACCAATATAGCTTAGCAAAACATTTTTAGAGAAAAATGAGAGCAAGAGACTTGCAAATTCTAGTGATTCCTGACCAGGAAACAGTGTGTCAGTGCCAGGAATAAAGCAAACAGAGCATTAGATTTCATTGCTAGGATGGTTATAAATTTAAGTGCAGAGGTAATTATCAAACTCTACCTGAATTTCGTTAGACCCATCCTTGACATGTGGTAAAGTTTAGGTTTCTGCCCTATAGAATGGACAACAATTCACTAGAATCAGTACAGAGGAAAATAACCAAAATGATACATGGACTCAGAAATTTACTTAACAAGGAGAGGCTTAGGCACTTTAACCTACATAGATATATATATACTAAATGCTTTCTTCCCCCTTACACTGGAGGTAGCCAAAAAACAAAGACATAGAAACCACTCCCACCCATTCCATCCTCTACATACTCCACTTCCCTCCCTCTTGTCTTGGCACCTCCTGGATGACGGGTCAGCCCTGCATCTTGTCCACTGCCTTGGGTCAGAAGCAGTGTCGCAAGACACAGCACATCCACAGCAAGGCCACTTCTTTAATTCGACGACCCCCCTCTGTCCCCTCATGTAGAAAAGGGGAAGACAGGGAGAAATTCCTTTGGGCTGTGTCAATTTATTTCTCATACATACTCCCTCACCCCCATCCCCCAACCACTCCTCCTCATGCATCAGAACATCATCCATACACAACCATTCTCCATTAACCCCTATCTTCTATCCTCTCCCGTCCTCCCTCAACTGACATTCCTCTCTTTCCCAATGCTCCTTTTACCCTATCCATCCATCTCATCCTAGGTCACCCCCTCATGTTCACTCCTTCCATATCTTTTACTAATCTTTCTTCACTCATTCTTCCCTTGTGTCCAAACCATCCTAGTACTCTTTCATCAACCATATCTCCCAACTCCCTTTCTACCCCTGTTCTCCTCCTCACCTCCTCATTTCTCACTCTACCTAGCCTAGTAACCCCTATCATATTTCTCAGGCATTTCATCTCAAATACATTCAAACTCCTTCTCTCTTCCTCTCTAATGTTCCATGTTTCTGCCCTGTACAGTGCTGTCTGCACAATCGCTACTACACATAATCTCCTCTTGGCATCCATTCCCAAATGTCTATTTCTCATCCTACACTCTCTGGAAAGACACAGAGTGCGGAGTGATCTAACAAAAGTGTTCAAGTGGATCAAAGGCTTTAACAAAGGTGACACAAACAAGGTAATTATAAGACAACATGGCAGGACTTGCAGTAATGGATTTAAATTGGACAAATTTAGATTAAAAAGGAAATAGGCAAGAACTGGTTTACTAATAGGGTGACCAATGAATGGAATAGACTTAGTAACCATGTAATAAGTGCTGAAACTATCAGTTGTTTTAAGAAATGGTTGGTCAACTTTATGGATGGGGACGACAGGTGGTAATGGACATGGAACTGCTTAGTGAAGGCCTTATGGTCTCTTGCAGTCTCCTTTATTCTATTCCCTTCCTTGATGAGAGCTCCATTTCTAATTCTAACACAGGCTCTACTATTTCCATAAAAGATCTTGACTGCTCTTAACAGCTCTCCTATTCCATATATCTGCAACATTTCCCACAATGCTTTCCTGTCTAACCTGTCATAAACATTTTCTAAATCCATGAAGGCCCAAAAATACATCCTTAACTTTTCCCAAAGTTTTCTCACATATCTGCCTTACCATACAGCATGGTTTCTCCAAGAGTAAGTCATGTGTGATTAATTTTCTACCCTATTACACTAAAGTATATAAGGCGTCAGATAACAATGATAATTACGATGTTATTTACCTTGATCTTAGCAAAGTGTTCGACAAGGTGTCACACCAAAGACTACTAAATAAAATCAAAGCCCATGGCATAGGAGGAAAAGTGTTTGAATGTATTAGCTTGGATCAGTAACAGAAAACAGCAGGTCACCATAAGAACATAAGAATAAAGGAGACTGCAAGAGACCATAAGGCCTACACTAGGCAGCTCCGTATCCATCACCACCTGTCGTCCCCATCCATAAAGTTGTCTAATCATTTTTTAAAACAACTGATAGTTTCAGCACTTACTACATGGTTACTAAGTTTATTCCATTCATCGACCATCCTATTAGTAAAACAATTCTTGCCTATTTCCTTCTTAAATCTAAATTTGTCCAGTTTATACCCATTACTGTGAGTCCTGCCCTGTTGTTTTATTTTGATGGCCTTGTTTGCATCTCCCTTGTTACACCCTTTGATCCACTTGAACACTTCTATTAGATCAACCCGCACTCTGCGTCTTTCCAGAGAGTGTAAGTTTAGGTGCGCCTCTCTTCGTAAGGCAAATTTCCGAGTCCATGTATCATTTTGGTCATTCTTCTCTGTACTGATTCTAGTGAATTTATGTCCATTCTGTAGGACGAAGACCAAAACTGTACCACATAGTCAAGGATGGGTCTAACTATCGCTAGAGTTTAATAATTACCTCTGCACTTCTATTCGTTACCGTCCAAGCAATGAAATCTAATGCTCTGTAAGCTTTATTTCTGGCGCTAATGCACTGTTTCCTGGTTCTAAGTTCCGGACTCACCAGAACTCCCAAGTCCCTCTCGCACTCAGATTTTTCTAAAAACGTGTTATCTAAGATGTATCTATTTTTCGGGTTGTGTAGCCCTACGTTTAACACGCTAAACTTAGAGATATTAAAGTTCATTTGCCATTTCTCCGACCATGTTAACAATTTATTAAGATCATCCTGCAGAATCTCTGCGTCGTCTCCTGACCCAATTAGGCGTCCTATTTTAGTGTTGTACGCAAACTTACTAACATCACTATTTATCCCATCGTCTGTCGTTCATGTACATAATAAACAACAAGGGACCCAAAACCAAGCCCTGGGGGACCCCGCTAGTAACATTGCCCCACCTAGATTTTATTCCATTTATGGTGATCCACAGTTTTCTGTTACTAATCCAAGCTCTAATCCATTCCAACACTTTTCCTCCTATGCCATGGGCTTTGATTTTATTTAGTAGTCTCTGGTGAGGTACCTTGTTGGAGTAAAATCCAGGTGGGGCAATGTTACTAGTGGGGTTCCCCAGAGCTCAGTTTTGGGTCCTTTGTTGTTCATTATGTACATAAACGACTTAGACGATGGGATAAATAGTGATGTTAGTAAGTTTGCTCATTACTGACATTTTCTTAGGTCACTCCCCCCTGCAACCTTTCCCTATCTTCCTCCACATACAAATACATACATATACCAAGGCATTTTCCCTCTTACAAGGGAGGTAGCCAAAAAGGGAAAGGCATAAAATCATTTCCACCCATTCCATCCCTGAATACACTCCACACCCCCCCTCACATCTTAGCACCTCCTGGATGACGGGTCATCCCTGCATCTTGTCCATTGCCCTGGGTCAGAAGCAGTGTCACAAGACACAGCACATCCACAGCAAGTCCGCTTCATTAAATTGGCGACCCCCCCACTCTCCGTCCCCCCATTACATAAACGGAGAAGACGGGGAGAAATCCCTTCGGACAGCGTCAAATTTTGCTCACACATACTACCTCACCCCCCATCCATTCCACCTCATGCAATGACATCATCATCCATATACAACCATTCTCCATTCACCCATCTTCTGTACTCTCCCGTCCTTCCTCAACAGACATTCCCCTCTTCCCCAAAGCCCCCTTCACCCCATCCATCCACCTCATCCTAGGACGTCCCCTCATGTTCACTCCCTCCACATCTGCCTTCCATACCTCTTTTACTAGCCTTTCTTCACCCATTCTTTACATGTGTCTAAACCATCCTAATATTTTTTCATCAACCCTATCTCCCAGCTCTTTTTCCACCCTTGTTCTCCTCCTCACCTCCTCATTTCTCACTCTATCTATCCTAGTAACCCCTATCATACTTCTCAGACACCTCATCTCAAACACATTCAAACTCCTTCTCTCTTCTTCTCTTATGTTCCATGTTTCTACCCCATATAGTGCTGTTGGCACAATCACTCCTTCATACAGTCTCCTCTTAGCATCTATTCCCAAATGTCTTTTCCTCATTACACTCTTTAAACCACCAAGGCATTTACTCGCTTCTCTCAATCTACATTCTACCTCCACCTTTTCCTGCCACATTTGCACCCAAGTATCTAAAACTATCCACTTCCTCCAGTCGCTCTCCCTTAATGCTCATTTCCAGTCTGCTGCCACTTTCACCCCTTGTACATCTCATCACCTTACTTTTACCCACATTTATCTTTAGCTTTCTTCTATCACATACTCTCCCAAACTCTGCCACCAACTTCCTCAATCCCTCCTCCGATCCTGCCACAAGCGCAGTGTCGTCCGCAAAAAACAGCTGGCTCACCTCCCACTATTCTCCATTTTCTTTAACCATCTCCAATCCCTGACCCACTACCCTTGCATTTACCTCTCGCACTACCCCATCCATGTATAAGTTGAACAGCCAGGGCCACATAACGCATCCTTGACGAAGTCCCACCTTTACCTTGAACCACTCACTCTCTCCATTTCTAATCCTGACACAAGCTCTACTACTCTCATAAAAACTCTTGACAGCTCCCAGAAGCTTTCCTCCTATCCCGTATATCTGCATAACCTCCCACAGTGCCTTCCTGTCTACCCTATCATAAGCCTTTTCCAGATCCATAAAAGCCCAAAAAACATCCTTCCCCTTTCCTATAGCTTTCTCACATATCTGTCTTACCACAAAGATCTAATCTACACAACCTCTACCTGTCCTAAATCCACACTGTTCCTCACCAATTACTCCTTCTGTTCCTCTCCTGATCCTCTCAATCAAGATCCTCCCATAAGCCTTCCCAACTACACTTAACAAGCTAATCCCTCTGAAACTACTACATTCACACTTGTCCCCTTTTCCCTTGTAAAGAGCAACTATACAGGCACTCCTCCAGCACTCTACCCTCTCTCCAGCAAACATTAAATAACCTCACCAGCCAGTCCATCACTGTACCTCCCTTTTTCAGACATTGACCATCACTGTACCTCCCTTTTTCAGACATTGACCATCACTGTACCTCCCTTTTTCAGACATTCTGCATGGCATCCATCCAGACCAGGTGCCTTACCTGCTTCCATTATCTTAACAACTGCCTTCACCTCATCCTTCCTTATTTCTCCTCCATTCTCCTCACTCATTTTTTTCGCATTTCCCACTGCAGCTATCTTTCCCTCCCTATCCTCCTTCACATTTAGCAACTCCCTAAAATATTCTGCCCATCTTCCCCTTACTGCCTTCTCTTCAAATATCATCTCTCCATCTGCACCTTTTACCTTTTCTTCTCTACTTGATTCGCCTCCTCTTCCTCTCTTAATTTCTTTCCAAAACATCTTTTTATTATTTTCAAAATTTTCTGTCATACTCTTACCCCATTTCACATCTGCTCTCCTCTTTGCCTCCTTTACCTTTTGCTTTACTTCTCTTTTCTTTTCTTTGTACCTCTCATATGACTCCCTCATCCTATTTTGTAACCAATCTGTGAAAGCTCGCTTCTCTTCTACAACCTTCTTTGTTTCCTCATCCCACCATTCACTACCCTTTCTTCTATTTCCTTCTGTCCTTCTTGTTCCACACACCATCCTCGCACACTTTATGACTCCCTCCTTGAACCATCCCCATTCCTCCTCCACACCCAGCTCTACTCTATCCTTCACTCCCTCCCACTCCTCCTTCAGCTTCTTTTCGTACTCCTTCTCCTTTTCATTCAAAGAGTTCACTCTAAGAACCTCCCTACCTTTTGTCCCTTTCCTCTTCCTCCATCTATCCTCCACTCTCAACTTACCTTCCACCAAAAAATGATCTGATATTCCCCCACCCTCTCCCCTTAGCACATGTACATCCTTAACTCTTCCTATCATAATCCTATTTACCACTACATAATCCATTAGCGCTCTATCTACCACCCTTCCCTCCACCACCCTCTCCCATGTGTACTTATGCTTGACTTTCTTCCAAAACACTGTATTTGCTATCATCAACTCTCTAGACACATTTCCACCATCAACTCTCCACTACGATTCTTTCCTGGAACTCCACATTTCCCAACCACTCCATCGATTGGACCATTTCCTACCCTAGCATTAAGGTCTCCCAGTACTATTACATTGACATTTCTTCCTAGATCCTCTATGCATTCATTTAAATCTATCCAAAAGGCCTCCCTTTCTTCTACACTCTTCTCACTGCCAGGCCCATATGCACTTACAAAGACCCACATCTCCTTTCCCAGTTTCATCTTCATCCACATTATCCTTGAGGAAACCTCCTTCCACTCCACTACACGTTTACCTATCTCTTCACTTACTAGAATAGCCACCCCTTCCCTCCCTCACCCTCTCTTCACTCCTGATAACCTCCCAAACTTACACTCACCCTTCCCTTTCAACTTAAGTTTCACTCAAAGCCAACACATCCATCTTTCTTCTCATAAACATACTACCTATCTCTTCCCTTTTACTCTCATCTGTACCACATCCACGCACATTAAGGGGAACCCCCGCCCAAAATCTTTTTTTCTGAAGGATCTTGCTGATTGTTTCTGTGTGATATCTAGATCTGAGGAAACCTTCACAGCACGAGTTTTATTCAGATCTGACGTGTAGTTTTTATTTTTTATTTTTTAATAAAAAACATGAAAAATACCATATTTTTGGGCTTCTTTCAAATCCTATCTCCTCTTACAATTTTTATTCGATGTCTTTCATTTTACAGCAAAAGAATCTTCTACATATATAAAATAACAAAATAGAGAGCTTTTTTAAATATCTTTGTTTAATGCCAAGGAAAAAAAATATAAAAAAGTTATCGAAAAAAAAGCAAAATTTTGACTTTGACACGTTATTAAAAAAAAATTATTTAACATATGCAAAAAAAAACTCTATTTTACTTTTTTTTCATTTATCTAGCTATTAATAGAGACCTCATATGCAAAAATCGGTTGAAAATTGAGGGAGGAGATAGACTTTGAGTATCAAAAACTTACATTTTTCAGAAATGAGTGTGGGGTTTTTTTTTTCTTAGTTTGACTAAATTTTACATTGGACCTCCTAAGACCCATTGAAAACAGGTTCCATTGTATTTTCATGATGATTTTGCATCTTTCAAGTAACTCAGGCACTTTGTACCCTCCTACAGTGTAGGATATTATTCAAAGTGAGGGTCTCATAAGCCGCCACCTCACTCTTTGTCACAAAGTTTGAGTTCTTGGTCTAGAATGACCCAGCAAGGTAGTCTGAATGCTGGGATTCAGCTCTCTTTCTTTTCTTGGGTTTCCTTTCTGGTGTTGGAACAGGCTCTTGCTGCATCAGGGACATCACTGTGAGGTTTGAGACTCTAAACCCAAGGTGTTGCAACAAGGAGGATTCCTTGTAGCCACTTGTTAGCAAACAGTTGTTTGCGTAGAGACAACTTGTCTGATATAGGTGTAGAGGACAGAGGATCAGGTGCTGAGGATGTGGATGTAGATGGAAGGGAGAGAGCTGCTGGAGGGAGTACTAGTGGTGGTGGCGGAGGTGGTGATAACAAAGTTGATGCTGGGGTTCTTTCTTTCTCCCCTTGAGTTGCTAATGTAGACGTTCTTATCTTCTGCAAGTGTGCCTTTTGTTTGGATAGCTTAGGCATGGCTAATATCTTCAAATATCTCTTCACTGAAAAATAGATGCGAATTTCACACGGCAAGTTAGTGAATGCGGCAAGCTAATGTGTACATGTCCTTTACTTTGTAAGACTCAGGCCACTGCCAGTCGTGCAGGCTGAACTTCCTCACACCACATACTCACGTGCATGCCAGACGTAAGAGAAAACTTAATAAGTGTATCAAACGCAAAAAAATAGGGTAAAATATGGTCAAAACGTATGTAAACAATGGTCGTGCGCAGCATGTGGCTGCCGGGGGGAGGGAGGGTAGGCCCTTTAAACCCTTTAAAAATGGCAGTACGATAAAAACACTTTACCAGCATCTAGAACAAGATCCTTACTATGTATTTATGAAAAAAAAAAAAAAAAAAAAAAAAAAAAAAAAAAAAAAGAACCTTAGGGTGCTGGTCCAAAAAATCCCAGACCCTCTTATGCCTTTACTTTTTTGTTTGGGAATGTCCCCTGTGGGGCTACAAGGAGAAGGATGCCTAGTCCCAATCCCCGTCCCTTTCTTCTCGCCTCTTACGATCCAAGTGGGAATACTTGGTGGCAGTATTCTTTTCCCCCACAACAGAAAAAGAATACTCAGATAAATGGTACAGGACAGCAACAAAGGGCTGGGGGACAGCATGACGGAGGGACAGGCGTAGTATAAAAGTGTCATCCTTTCTCTATGAACAGTTTTCCTCTATCATAGACAAAATGATGTGTGGCTCTGGTCCGTAGGGGCGCCCCATATAGACCCTAAAGTATCAACTGCATGCTACTTTGCCATAGTAACAAGCAGCCAATATCATTAATCATTATGATTTACTTTGTAGCAAAATAATTTATATATTTGCTTTTACTTTCATCATGCTTTGATTTTCTTTGTAGGGATTTACTAAATTCTCATATATATTTAAAAACAGACTTGTGTATCCATGTCTGGAATATTTGGACATCATCCTGAATACTGTTACAGCTGCCAAGCTTATTAGATACTGGATGCAGGCCATGTCTCCATATTGTCCATTTTCAAGTGCTATGGTTAGGGTTTTGGCTCAATTAATATGAAATAAAAACACTGCTACTACTGCTAATAATAACATTAAACTAAATGAATAAATAATAAACTGTAAACTGGATTCAGAAGCATCAGCCTCTGCTACTACTAGGGGATCGTCTATCAGAAAATCACGGAAAAAAAAAAAATAATAATAATAAAAATAAATAAATAAATGAAATAAAAAATACGATATTCTGAAAATATTTCCTCTAAAAGTGTTGCTCATAAGCTGTATCTTGAATTTTACTATCTAAAAAAAATATAATACTGTACCCCCCACCCTACTGTGGCTGGGTCGTGTGCGCTGTGTAATGCATATTATGTTTTCTGTTGTTACATATATTTACTAACAAAAGAAGCTGTGTATTTTGCACAATGTTTATGCTTTTGTATGATAAATAATAGCATACGAGCTAATATGTTGACAGATGCTGTGACAGTTGACACAGTATTATGGGAAGGCAATACCTGATTGTGTGAATACTGACATTCAGACAATGCATAAAGCTATCATGGCCTACATGCATTCTGTCAGCACAGATGAGAAGCCATTGCATTCTTACTGTCCTAAGGGAGAAGACTCATGGTGTTTTTTTCCAGAGAGCACTAGCCAGGCAAGAGGAACCCGAGTCTCACAGAGTCAAGAAGCCGTTCCTGGCAAAGACACTGAGAAGCGGAAATCCATCCTGGCAATATATCAAGACCTCACCTCTACAGAGCTTTTAGAGAAATGCCTCAAGGGAAGGACACAAAACCAAAATGAAAGCTTCCATGCAAAGATCTGGGCTTTGAGTTCAAAGAGGAAGTTTGCATCAGCAGCTAGAGTTCAATTCTGTGCTCAAGTTGCAGTTCTGAACCACATCTTTGGTTATGAACTTGCATATATGCCAACCAGTGTTGCAATAAAACAGCTTAGGATGGCAGATAAAGATCGTCTGTCGCCAAAGATGCATCGCACCAAGAAAAGGAAAAGTGCAATATAACTCTGGTGGATACTAACTGGATTCATCATATAAACCTGTAATTAATCAAAAGCTAGCAACGAAGAGTAGGGTTGTGCCTATGATACCCTTTCAACACCATAACATCCTAAATGATGAAAGGGGACCAGTAACCATGAACAAAAAAACTATGACGCTCATTCCTGAAAAACTTGATTTTTGCACATTTAACTTGATTCATATCCAAAACGCCTTCACTGATTTTATACTGCAAATCCTTTTCGGATTCAGCATAATTGGGAGAACATTTGGAGGCAGATTTATGTCCTTCTGTCAAGGGCTAGTAGGATTTTTTCATATATATATATATATATATATATATATATATATATTTTTTTTTTGCCTTTTTCATCAACTTACTTTGGATTTTTTCTCATAACAGACTGATCAGAACATCATAATTCTGCCTCCGTTTCTTCATCTATCTTAGCCCATTATAAAGACAAAAAATAATCAATATCCAGTCAAAGGTCTATCCTCTGAATCAATTTCAAAATTTCATCAAATTACCCCTCGGAAAAAAAAAAAAAAAAAAAATCACAATAAAAAAAAAGTATAAGCATAAATGACTTGAAAACTCGGTGGTATCTTCTCTCAGACAAGACAGTTACTAGGAAAAAATCTCAGCCATTTTCACCCCAAACTAAAAAAGTTCAATTTTCTAATGGACTCTTAAGGCAAGCTACATTTTTCAAATATTGTAAACATTACTTGTGCATCCTAAGTGATTCTTGACTTAAATTTAATTAATTTTATTCTCAATCTACTGTCGTTGACTAGATGGCTAGATACAGAGTTGGCAGGCACAAACAACACAAATCCCACTTATTATTTTTTATCCAAACGACGATATATCATATACTGATTACATACCATTTAAATTTTAAGTAGAATATTTTCCTTTTTTAACTTATTTCCAATGGAAATCTTACTGAACACTGCCAGTACTTCAGCCTATTACATTAAATGACACAACTCAAATATATATCATGGTATCCCAGTGCTCCAAATATACCAGAACTTTCCAACTCAAATTTAACTGCGTCATCACCAACATTTGTCTCAATCCCATCAAATATGGCAGCCTACAGGTCTTAATTTCATATTACATAAATTAAGTTCATGTCTCGGTCTCTCAACCATAAGAGGGGGGAGGGGTGGAGGCAAACACCAAAACATCGAATAGCTACACACACCATTCTCCTAGTCTTGCTGATTATATTGTCTACTCAAAAACAACAGTCCATCCCTACAAAACATAGATGGTAACAAGCATGGTTAAGCCATGAGATTGTTTAAATCCATCGAGTTAAACTTAATTCTATGAATATCACCGTTTCCCTGCAGATACAATCTACCCTACAGAACCTGTTTTTTTTAACTTACCAAATTTAAAGAATTCCGTATCCATGTGTACTTGTTACTTCTTCAATCCTTTATAACACCAACAAAATTCATACTAAACTCTAACTGAAAGCAAATAATACAAGTACGGTGTAAAACACAAATTTGCGTATAACATGTAGAATGCATTTTTTTACACAAAAGAAAACAAAATTTTTACATAAATGAAATCTTATGGTCATGATAATTACTGCAGTTTATATGATGTTTATAACCCCAACAACAATTCAATATGCTAATTACTAGTTAATAGAACTGCATACCGATATAGCAGAACACTAGTAAGAACTGTTTGACAAACGTGCATGTATAAATGTTCTATGGCAATATTTACCTAATTTCCGTTGAAAGACGTTTGGTACGCTGTACCGTTACCTATTCGAATGACTAGGACGTGGCGACGGTTGTGTCTTCAGAATTTTATGCATTATTCAATACATCAAATTTGTCCCACATCACCTGAATGTCTATTTTTAGATATATGTGAAAACTAGTAAATCCATAGAAGGGGAAAATCCAAGTAATCAGGATAAAAGTAAATAACAAGGATATATTTTGCTAGAGTTACAAAGTAAACCAAACTAATATAAAATTATTATGAATATAAAATTTGACATCTAAAATAGCTGTACTATTTGTAAATAATTATACCTTCATCTACACGTCGTCCCATACAAATGTGGTTATAATAACAAACCGGTAATGTCGACAGAACTCTTAGGTAATAATCGCGTGGTAAACGAAAGTCAACAAGATTGCGAATTCTTTTAATTTTATAGCTTGTGTTCAAGTGTGACTTTTAATTACGAATTCCCGCACCACAAGTAGTTCGCAACAGAAAAAATGTATGAGGTTGGTCACTGCGCAATTATATACAATATGGGCCTCAACGTGGTTGGAATATTTAAAAAAAAATTGAAGGACATACGAAAGGTAAGAAATATTCCGTGTTAAAAATTATGTACCTAGGTGTATTAACGAAACAAATATTAAGCTTTTTCTGGCAACTTTGTAATATAAAAAGTAGTTGGCTCGTATATTTGTTGATATTTATTTGTTTGCATCAGGTGATATTATCCAGTATCTTCAATCAGAAGTTATTAGTCTTACACCGTGCTTGTGTAATTTACATTTATATAGTAAATGCCCCTACTACTCACTCGTAGTACAGGCTACAGGCCAAGAGTTCTGATAGTTGAACCCAGTTTGGTCAAATTTAGCTTTAAATTCATTTATATTGTGGGTTTTTTTTTCCTTTATGTAAGTACCAATTACTATGTAAAGAAAATTATCTCTCTTTAGTTTTGTAACCTTCACTCTTGGAACTAACAATGCGTAACTGCCTGGATGATGGACAGTGAAGCTGCCCATTATCAAAACCCATCAACCCCCTGTACCACCTCAAATCAGGAGGTGTCAACCTTGAGGGTCTGACATTTGGTCCCCAGGCTGGGCCCAGGATCTCCCTGTGTTAGCTTCAAGTGTATTTCTTATACCTATTCTTACATGGACTGACAATTGGTGACTGCTTCCCTTCCACCGATAACCTTCAAATGGTGACAATGAAATGGTCCCACATTGATACAACACAAGCTTCTTACCAGGGAAATGCATAGGAGGTTCTGAGGAACATTGTCACTGCAGGTTTTACTCACAGTAGACGTCCCAGAAGAGGCCATTATCAGGCCTGTATGTTCAGTTTGGAACTCTGCTACTATCATGACAGCAATGGCATTGGCATGTGCGGAAAGTTGTTAGTACAGTATTATATCTTTCCCTTATAATAGCTCCTGACCCTTCCATGCTTTTTAAGTGAGAACAAGGTGGAGAATGGTTGTGTATAGATGATGCTGTGATGCATGGAAATGGAAGGGAGTGGGTGGGGGATGGGGGGGGGTTAGGGAATGGTTATATGTGAAAGATATTTTGATGCAGACCAAAGGGATTTCTCCCTGTGTTCTCTTTCTGCATGAGGGGACGGAGAGTGGGGGTCACTGATGAAATGAAGCGTCATTGCTGTGGATGTTCTGTGTCTTTCTGCATTGCTTCTGACCCAGGGTGATGGGCGCGATGCAGGGATGACCTGTCATCCAGGAGGAGCCAAGAAAAAATGGAGGGAGGGTTGGTGTATGGGAGTGGAGTATGCAGGGATGAAATGGGTGGGAGTGAAATTATCTCTTTTGACTTTGGCTACCTCCCTTGTAAGGATGAAAAAGCCCTTGGTTATATGGTATATGAAATACAAGACAACAATTGATTGACTGACATGCCACATTTGAGTGTTGGTACCTGAGTTTCATGCTATATCCTCATGATATTCCCTTAACCCATACAAATAGATCTGTACCCATTTTCTCCTCGTCTTTTGCCTTTTATAGTTCTGAAGACATCACTCAAGTTGTCTTTCTATCAACCAGTATCAGTTCTGGCTTCTTTATTCTTTCCTCATAGGATTTTTCAATTGTTCAAGGACCTACTCGGATTGGTTGCTGGTTTTCATTCATCTTCCCCTTTCTTTTTGTGGGAGCAACATTGCACATGGTGTACATTCCATAGTCAATGAAATTATTTAAATTATATAAAGTAAACATTTTTGTTGATACAATGCAATGCTCTTAAGTGTATGCTTGGGTAGTAATTATTGGCATAAAAAAGGCACTATTGCACTCAGATGTCCACAATAGTCTTCCACCTACATTGTACAACATTTTTTCATCAAAACACAATCACAACCAGGTCACAGAAGAAGCAGTCAAAGATTGACCACCCAACTTCCTCATCCAACAAACCCTTCGAGACATAAGCCCTGCTGATGAGTCTCTCCCAAGAGAAAAAAAAAATGTACTCATGCAATTGCATTCAGGTCACTGTCCATCACTTAACCCTTCAGTAAGATGATGCCTATGTAGGCGTCATGAGGTGCGAGTAGGTACATGAGGATGCCAACGTTGGGGTCTTCATTTTACTTACAGATTGACCTCTCATTAACGGACTAAAATGGGGGTAACGGTGTCCGTTGATGTGAATAATCCGTTGATTTGGTGTGGTTTTCCGCTTGAAAAAGGAGTCCAATTTTAACTGTTTTCCTTTGTGATACTATTCCTGAATCAATAATTCTCTTAACCCCTTCCATACGGTGCCGCACACGTACGCGTCATGGGGAGCGAGTGTATTCGCGAGGCTGCCATATCGGCGTCTTGATTATATTTATTGTAGTCGCCCCTCCATATTGACATTCTTTCTAATTCTTTTGTAATCGCATTTTCTATGGTTATCAAAATTCACGGGTGAAGAGAGAACGATCGATATAAGCGGTGACTATATTTTATGATGCGAGTATTATTATGACACGTCGTACGGCTGGCATTGGCTGCTGCCACCGAGATCTAAGTCCATGACGCCTACGTGTGCGGCACCGTATGGAAGGGGTTAAAGTGTTCATAATAAGCCTGAACATCACCATTAGCAGAGAGATCAATGTAAGTTATGAGCGTGTCAATAGCCTGGCGCACCTCCGACATCACGATATTGTTAACTAGTAAACAAAACAAAGTGCGTGCCATCAGCCACTCAGCAGATAAATGCCGAACTAATGGACACATTCACCCTACCTGTGAAATCTAGACTGTCGGACCAGACCAGTGGATTTCAGACTGGACCAGCAGATTTTGTCTGTTGCATCCGATATCCGGTAATGAGGTGTCTGTTAATGAGAGGTCAATCTGTATTTTGTAGTTGTAGCTGAGTGACTCCCATATTCTGTGAACTGGCCTGATCATATTTTCTGTGGTTATTAATATTCAGAGTGAAAGAGGATGAGTAATACAGCTGTAACTTTATATTTTATAATGCGAGTATTGTGATGCATCATCGTATCATCATACACCAGGCAGCTGATGCTGTCTGTGAGAATTTGACTCGTACTGAAAAGGTTAAACCATTGTGTGCCTGGCCACAGGGCTTCATGCGGCCATCACACAAAGGGCACAGAATATCTCGTATTACAGCCACACCCAAGCCATACCCAAACAGCAACACAATGTTTTGTCCTCGAGTGACTTGTGAGCTACCGTAATGTATTGGCTGTTGCCAGCTAATTGAAAGCCATAGATCTCCTGCAAGAGATACAATATTTAGGGCACAACCACACCTTTATGCAATCCCATCTTCACATTCTTTTCTAAACAGCCACCATTTGCAATACCTGCCTTACCACCCAAACACCCTTGTCATCCTCATGCTGCAGTTCACATTATAGATAAATGCAAAGAGCAACCTAAGCTATTCTATTAATGTGTGAACGGTAAACTAAAAAATTAACAGGAAATGGTGAAACTATGCCAAGGAATATAGAATACACAGAAGATTTAGAACTGGCGAAAGTCATGAATAATCACTTCAAGTCTCTTTTCACTAGAGAAAAGGCATAATATTGGGACAAAGGAAATGAAGTGCGATCTCCCCCCATCAGCGAGATAATAATAATACTAAAAGAAATAATGGATCATCTATCAAACCTTGATGTCAGGAAATTGCATGGCCTGGACGGAATTGCAAATTGGATTCTAAAAGAATGCAAAGAACTAATGGACAAAATACATAACATAATAAGTTGTTCACTCAAAGAAGGAAAAATACCAAAAGACTGGAAAAATGCTAACATTGTACCAATATATAAAGGAGGAAACAAGGAAGAACCAACTAACTATAGACTGGTCTCACTAACAAGCATGATGGCCAAAATTTGAGAGAAAATTATCAAGAATAGATGAGTAAAACACCTGGAAGAAAAAAATATAATAAACCCAAGACAATTTGGGTTCAGACAAGGAAGATCACGTACCACAAATTTAATATGTTTTTACTTAAGACTAATAGACATAGTGCAAGAAAGGAATAGATGGGCTGATTGTGCCTTCCTGGACTTACAAAAAGCTTTCAACAAGGTACCACACAAAAAATTATTTTAAAAATGGAACATATAGGAGCAATACAAGGGAACCTACTAAAATGGATGGAGTACATCCTGATTGGTAGAAAGATGAGATACATAGTACTCAGAGAAAAATATTCAGGTTGGAAAGAGGTGATCAGTGGAGTTCCGCAAGGATCTGTATTGGCTCCAAAAATGTTTGCTATTTATATGAATGACATGGATGATGATGTGCAGTGTTACATGAGTTTCTTTGCAGATGATGCCAAATTGTTAAGGAAAGTAAAAACTGAAAAAGATTGCAAATCACTACGGGAAGACCTGTATAAGGTATGGAACTGGAGTCAAATGGGAAGAGGACTTCAACATTAAAAAGTGTAGCATGTTGGAGTTTGGAAGAAGTAAAAATAGAATATCAGGACAATATAAAATTGGAACTAAGGAGGTAAAGAAAGTGGGATCCGAAAAAGATTTGAGTGTAATTATCAGAAACGACTTGTCCTATGACAGACAGATAAAATTGTTGGAGAATCCTATAACTTGCTAAGATCAATAAATGTGGCATTTACACATTTGAATGAAGAAATTATTTTTAAAAAATACTAGTCACACTGATAAGGCCTAGATTCAAATGTTGTTCTGGGTGGCTAATGAAACTCAAGAGGCACAGTATACATATATAATATGGCTAAATCACAAAATGACACGAACACAATAGACAAGCGTGCGTGAGGCGTGAACGTGACTTGTCAACTGGCTTCCGACGCCACTCATGCAGGGTTGCCAGATTACTCACGCCAAGCCTTGCGGCATTTGATAAAAATAATAAATACGTCAATTAGAATATACAAAATACACAGAATATAATACAATATAAATATACTTAATACACAATACTTAATACATATAAATATACTTAAATAATACAATGTATGTATTATACACCATGCCAACACATCGCTCATCCCGCGCCCTCGGTGCCCACACCGAGCAACCAAGAAAAACTGACCGAGGCAGAGTACAATTACAGGCAAGCCACACACAAACTACACGCACAAGTGGCAGACAGAAGTGTGGCACACATGGAACTTAAGCACACCCAAAACATTACACAAATACATATACATAATTGAATAAATAACCAATATATACAAACACAAGAAAAAGGACATGGAATTGGATAAAACACAAGAAATACAAGAAGTTTGTACACAAATACACATACACAATGATAAAGAAATGTACTGGCGCCAGTAAAAAAAAATACATAGGACAATTGCCGGACGTCCGGGACATGAAACATGAAATAATACAAAATGCACAATATACAAAATACACATGAATTAGACAATAGACATAGGACAATGGGAAGAACAGAACACCATTGGCAGAAAAATAAGTTTGCAAATATAACAAAGATTACATCCCCTACCACAGGTACGCTAAACCCAAATGAGTCTGCGCCCAAGAAAATACACAATTTACAATAGTAAGGGCTAGGGGTACAAAACTTCACAATCCAATTACATACAAATACACAAAAATACATACAAGAGGCTCACTCGACCATCAAGGCCTAGCACTTCGTGAACGTAGATGATACGAGTGGCCCACAATGGGTGATATAATGGGAACATTGAGTGTTGGGGGAGGTTAGGTGAATGCAGGTATGGGCACCTGTGTCTTTTTAAGCCTGTCAGAATGGCAAATCTCACTAAGACCCGTAGATGGGTCAAAAACCCTGAATTTGTTGGGATGGAGCTGTTCTGTTACTAAAAAGGGACCGGTGAATTTACAATTTAGTTTGGATTGGCGGTCCGGCATGCTCCTAAAGACATGATCCCCAACAATGATGTTCACAGGCTTAGCACGACCATGTTGGTGTTTTAACATGTCAGCCTTGGAAATAACAAGTTTGTCCTTAACAGACGCATAAATGTCATGCAGCACATGATCCTGAAGTTTACTATAGTCATCCACATTGTAGAGGGGACGAGCAGGAATGACAAGCATGTCATAAGGGAGTCGTTTCTCTGATCCAAAGACAACATAGTGGGGCGTTTTTCCCGTGGAAGCGTTTATGGTGCTGTTGATACAAGCACTAACATACAAGACTCATGAAAATGACTAGCAAGGTGATGTAAGATCTCCAAAATTTTCCTGTTTGTCCTCTCTACAAGACCATTGGACGCCAGATGATAAGCAGTAACAAAAGTTTGTTTAATGCCGTAACGTGCACAAATGCCTGCCAAAACCTCGTTCTTAAATTCAGCCCCATTATCACTAAGGAGCACCGAAGGAGTGGTGTATGGACACAACACATGGGAAACTAAAGCATGTGCTACAACTGGTGCAGATTTGTTACGTAAGGGAGCTAGGACCACAAAACGACTAAAATGATCCACACATACAAGGACATGCACAGAGCCCTGTGTGCTACGAGGCAGTTGCAAAAGGTCTATAGCTACAGTCTGAAAAGGGCGAGAAGGAATAGGGTACTCTAAAATGGGAGCAGTGCTCGTAGAACCTTTGTTCTGGGCACAAGAACTACACCGGGCCACATGAGAGGCAATGTCTAGTCGCATTTTAGGCCAATAATACTTCTTCCGTGCCATAGCCAGAGTTTTGTCACGACCTGGGTGACCAGCCTGAGGGGCATCATGAGCAAGGGACAAAACAATGGGAACTAGAGACTCAGGGATCACTAGCTGCACCACATCCTGCTCAAACACTTCCACATTGCGAATGAGAACTTCGTCCTGCAGGGAAAATTGGTACAGAGGTACTGGTAAAGCTGGTAAGGTGGAATCATCACCAGACTCCAAAGCATAGATGACAGCAGACCAGACAGGGTCTTCACGCTGAGCTTTTACCAGATCCTGCAGGGAAAAGTTATCAATCACGGTAACAGCAGCAACAGGGATATTCCGTGAAAGTGCATCAGCAACATGATTAGCTCGCCCGGGCAAATGCTTTAGGGTTGGATTGAATTCCTCAATCGTGAGGAACCATCTGGCTAGGCGACCTGACAGATTCTTTCCTTGAAAAAGCTGAGTGACAGCAGTGTGGTCCGTGTAGACTGTAATAGGATATCCAAAAATGATATCACGGAAGTGCTTTAAAGCCCACACCACACCCAGGGCCTCTAAATGAGTAACAGAGTAACGGGACTCAGGCTTGTTTAGAATGCGACTAGCATATGCAATAACATGAGGTCTATATCCTTCTACTTGTTGCATAAGTACAGCTCCTATCCCTGTACCAGAAGCATCTGTACAAATAGTAAAGGGGATACTATAATCAGGGAAAGCCAATACAGGTGCTTCAGTAAGAGCAAGCTTCAAAGAATCAAAACTTGTCTGATGGACATCACGCCACTGGAAGGAAGAGTCCTTCTTGAGAAGGCGAGTGAGAGGGGAAGCAATTGAAGCAAAGTCTTTAATGAATGCACGATAGTATCCTACAAGTCCAAGGAAGGACCGTACATTTTCAACCGACTTCGGTACAGGGAAGTCTCTGACTGCCTTGATCTTTTCACCAGTGGTATGGATACCATGTTTGTCTACAACATGACCTAGAAACTGGATACTAGCCTTGAAAAAGGAACACTTGGGTAAGTTGAGTTTTAACCCAGCTTCAGCAAACCGTTGCAAAACCATGGATAACTTAGAAAAGTGGCTCTCCACATCTTTGGAAACAAGAATCAAATCATCCAGGTAAACAAAAAGTCCATTCCCAATTAAGCCATGAAATATAGAGTTAACTAGACGCTGGCAAGTCAAAGGAGCATTCCGCAAACCCATGGGGCAATGAAGCCATTCATAGTGCCCATTGGGAGTCGAGAAGGCCGTGATCTTATGAGACTTCTCCTCCAGGGGTATCTGCCAAAAACCTGCTTTTAAATCTAAAGTGGTGAACACTGTATTACCATTGCCAATGGACTGAAGAAGCTCGCTTAAGATAGGCAGAGGATAATGATCAGGAAGAGGGACCTCATTGACTTTCCTATAATCAACCACAGGACGAAAAGATCCATCCTTCTTAGGCACCAGGAGAAGAGGCGAATTCCAATCGGAGTGGGACTCCTGTACAACACCTTCACTCAACAAATCGTCAAACAAGGACTGGGCTATAAGCCGACGAGAGTGAGGCAACCTGTAAGAGGGGACGTAAACAGGACGAGTGCCTGGCTGAAGGTCAATTCTATGAACCATACGATCCGTAACCCCTAACGGATCACCTGGTAAAGCCAAAGCCTGACGGTGGGTAACTAGCAGGTCAAGGAGACGAGGTGTCTCTTTAGGAAAATCAGTTTCGCCTACAAATGTGGCAAGTTCAGAAGCTACGCGAGCAGGGTCACGTGTTGGAGGAGACTGTAGAACAGAAGCTGCTATAATAGGCGAATCTTGGAAAGCAGCAACGCGTACCACCTCAAAGGAGCCTAAGTGACTGCCAGGAGAGAGAGAAATAGGAGCACCCGTAACATTGGTTACCATCGCTGTGGTAACGTGATCCTCACGAATAGTGGAGAGAGTTCCTTCTAGGGCAAGCCGACGAATACGAATAGAATCAGGCAAAGAGAGAACGTCAGACCCAATTGGGGCACCTGAGATGCGCACTGGAACTCGAACAGAACTTGAAGGTTCAATAAGATGCTCTCCTACAACAACAGCAGCACAATGAGCAACAGGGGCAGAGGTCTGAGAAATTGGGACAGGCACAAAAGAATCACAAACGGAAACTGGCCTATCCGAAGCAGAGATATCAACTTTGCAGAAAGTCACTACACGGCGACTAGGAGAAATATCTATGCTATGAGCTGTAAGAGCATCAATACCCATGAGGCAATCACACTTAAGGGCAATGCCAGAGACAACAGCAAAAGTGACATTGAATACTGTAGCATGCGAGGAAATATGTAAAGGAAGACAAACTGATCCAAGAACAAGCAAGGGAGAGCCTTGCACAGAATGCAAATTATTACAAAAGGGAGATAAAGGAAGATTATACAATTCTCGCAAGGCAAAGTAAGCCTTTCTACTTAACAGACTACATTCTGCACCAGTATCTACAGTGACTGAAATAGGCGTTTCCCTAGTGAAAAATTGAAAGGTAAGTAATTGAGAAGATTCAACAACCACAAAAGGAATTATTTGAGACCGAACATTGCTGGTCAACTCTTGGGGTTGGGAAACATGCGCTGGGGAAAATGGGATTGACGAGGCTGGTGAGACATCTCCTCCCTAAGTTTCAAAACCTTGAAACATTGATCAGTCGAATGTTTACACTGACCATGAATATGGCAATAACTGAGTCTACCTGGAGGCTTTACTCTGGAAAGGTCATGCGATTGATTAGAAGAAACAGTAGGTACACTCCTACCAACAGGGGACAGTTTTGACTTGTGTACCTGGCGCCTACGGCGGAAACAAAAATCGCTGGAATGACCAGACCTGTTACAAAAAGTACACAACAGGGGAGGGGGTGTAACAGTAGATTGAGGGGAACTAGGAGAACAAGGGACATGACCCTGTTGATGAGCATTGCTAATACACAACGAGCTAGATGGAACTTCTCCCAGTTTACGTGAAAGTTGTGATGCAAAGGACAATAGAGTGTCATCAGGCTTATACTTGAGAGAAGATGCTGATTGTCTCTCAAAAGGCACCAAAAAAAGAATATATAGAAGAAACTGTACGATAAGGAGAAATCTATCTATGGAAATGTTACCTTTCTCTACCCAGTCCAACTGGGACAATGACTCGAAAGCTTCAACAGCAAGGATACTGGCCTGAGCTTGCGCACGGCGATAATCCAGAGTACCCAGTCTGGATATGAGAGTATCAGCCAGTTTGAAGCACCAATGGAACGCACCTCCACCAAGAGTATCTGCGAAAAGTTTAAGAAAATTAGCCCTAAATATATCATAATCATAGTTTAGAAGTTTAGGATCTAAACATGAAGCCGAGAGGAGCTCTGCAGCAAAAGAATGTGGCACAATCTGGGACCTCACAAAGGAGATCTTCTCAGGCCCCGTCGAAACATTCGACTGTACGATTGCGTCCTCACATTGACGGATAAATACAGCAGCCCTATAATTAGGGTCTATCCCAGAAAAAGGGACCACAGTTGGATTCTGATGCAGTAATGTTACCCTATTTCCCATTGGCTCAGATGAGCATGTCGGGCTGAGAAACGAAGGCCTCGATTTAGACATGGTGGGAGATGATAACTTTGTCCCACTTCTTAGACGCATAAGAAAACACTAACACCAATATGAAATGTAAAAAAAAATAATATAGTGAATCACACGGACAATGACATAAGTTACAGAAACACAAGCATTGACATTAATGCCATACATACATCAATAATGAGAAAAAAAATTATAGGAGGACCGTAAATAGCAAAAATTCAATACTACAATAGAGCACAATACGTAAGTATAGACATACGGTACAGGCGACGAGAATCTAACATTCCGGGGTAACAATTCAAAGTACACAAATGACGTCACCAAAAACTTATATAAATCATACAAGTATGAAAACTATAATGCATATAACTTAAGCATTGGAATACGTATACGTAATTAAGCACGCGTCGCCCAGCGACAGTTCCAACATTCAAATTATGACGTCACGGTTTCGAGCAGGGAAACGTCACTTAACCGGTCTTCACAGATTTAACTTTGGCTTCTCCTGGAGCAAATAAACTGTCTAATTCACCATCCAGGCGCAATTTCCGCTGAGGGTACCCACGGAGCAATAATCAGGACAGGCGACGATGGTTTCCAAGAACCGTAGGGAAGAAAAAAATCACCTGCCGGCAAACGGCCTGCGCCGAAATGCAACTGAAGACACAGTGTCCAGAGCACTATAATGGATATTAATAGGTAAAGTCACTGAAAATACCTGAGCTGTAACAAAAAAAATGGGGAGAAAACACAGCACAAGAACACAAAATGTTAACGTATAAGCCGGTACGCAAATCAAAGTCACTTCGTAGTCTTTCATATGAAAGTATAGTTCTAGTGTTTGTAATAGATTAGTCACTAATCGTTTATACCGCTGCCACCAAATGTTCTGGGTGGCTAATGAAACTCAAGAGGCACAGTATACATATATAATATGGCTAAATCACAAAATGACACAAACACAATAGACAAGCGTGCGTGAGGCGTGAACGTGACTTGTCAACTGGCTTCTGACGCCACTCATGCAGGGTTGCCAGATTACTCACGCCAAGCCTTGCGGCATTTGATAAAAATAATAAATACGTCAATTAGAATATATATACAAAATACACAGAATATAATACAATATAGATATACTTAATACACAATACTTAATACATATAAATATACTTAGATAATACAATGTATGTATTATACACCATGCCAACACAATGTGTGACAACATTGTGGTCACCCAGTACCAAAAATAATATAAAGAAAATAGAAAGAATCCAGAGAGCAGCCACAAAAATTGCCCCTGCACTTGCAAACTTGTCATATGAGGAGAGACTGGCTAAATTGGAGTTACCGACTCAGAGCAAAGAAGAGAGAGGTGACCTACTGACCGTCTACAGAATCATAAAGGGCACAGAAATACTCGATAGAGAGGACTTGTTAAACTGGGACAAGAGAAACAAAAGAGGACATGGAAAGAAAATAAAAAAAACATAGTTATAGAAGAGATCTGAAGAAAAACAGTTTTCCACATAGAGTGGTGGACACTTGGAAGAAACTGGACAAAAAAATAGTGTGTGCAAAAATCATTTAAGAGCAAATTAGACAATGCAAGATACAAAGGCGGGACACCACGAGCATAGCTCCCCTTCCCTTAAAATACAACTAGGTAAATACACCTGCTCCACTCACTCCCACAAGTGACCCCAGACACCCTAAACCCTCTGCCTCCCTCCTAACTTTCCATCCAAACTGCCACAAATTAGCTCCACACATTCAAAAGAACTAGAAATAATTACATAAATGCCCAAAAAGAGGGAAAGAAAAGGACTTTGAAAGGGGCATTATCAGTAAATGCAAACATGAACCTAAACTGTTTTGTGTGTTAAAAGTAAACAGACAGAGAAGGAGTCTAACAATGTCAGGAAAGTTTTATAAAGAAATATCAACTCCGACAAAAATAATTAACAAAGTTTCTAGTTAGTTTTCACTAAGGAAATTGACTTTGTAGAAGAGATGTGTAAACAGTAAAGTTGAGTGGAAGATATAAAAGTGGAACTTACATACATATATATGTACCAAGGCTTTTTCCCCCTTACAAGGGAGGTAGCCAAAAAGAAAAAGGCATAAAATAATTCACACCCATTCCATCCCTGAATACACTCCACATCCCTCCACCCTCCCTCTCATCTTAGCACCTCCTGGATGACGGGTCATCCCTGCACCTTGTCCACTGCCCTGGGTCAGAAGCAGTGTTGCCAGACACAGCACATCCACAGCAAGGCCGCTTCATTAAATCAGCGACCCCCCCTCTCCATCCCCCCATGCATAAAAGGAGAAGACGGGGAGAAATCCCTTCAGGCTGCGTCAATTTTGCTCACACATACTACCTCACCCCCCATCCCCCCACCCATTCCACCTCATGCATCACAACATCATCCATATACAACCATTCTCCATTTACCCGTCTTCTGTCCTCTCCCATCCTTCCTCAACAGACATTCCCCTCTTCCCCAAAGCCCCCTTCACCCCATCCATCCACCTCATCCTAGGACGTCCCCTCATGTTCACTCCCTCCACATCTGCCTTCCATACCTCTTTTACTAGTCTTTCTTCACTCATTCTTTCCATGTGTCCAAACCATCCTAATACTCTTTCATCAACCCTATCTCCCAACTCCCTTTCCACCCCCGTTCTTCTCCTCACCTCCTCATTTCTCACTCTATCTAGCCTAGTAACCCCCATCATACTTCTCAGATACCGCATCTCAAACACATTCAAACTCCTTTCTTTCTTATGTTCCATGTTTCTACCCCATACAGTGCTGTTGGCACAATCACTCCTTCATACAGTCTCCTCTTAGCATCCATTCCCAAATGTCTATTCCTCATTACACTCTTCAATCCACCAAGGCATTTACTCACTTCTCTCAATCTACATTCTACCTCCACTTTCACTCCACCTTTTCCTGCCACATTTGCACCCAAGTATCTAAAACAATCCACTTCCTCCAGTCGCTCTCCCTTAAGGGGGTACGTGACACCTGGAGGTCATTTTCTAAAATATTTAGAGTAAAGAGCTGAAACTTCTCAGGTAAATAGGTATCCATATTGCCTACATTTTAGGTGAAGCAGAATGATGTATGTACACATGTACGTATACCAGTAGCGACATTTAAAAGTGCACAGCACCATAATACGTGGACCAATTTGTTTTATATTTTGGCTATGATTAGTCAGTAGGCACACCTAGGGCCGGTCATTGAGTAATTGAACAATTTCCTTTATACTTTTGCATACAGGCATTTCAATTTTAATGTCTGGCAAAAATCGTGAAAAATACAATTTTTTTGCTCTTGTTTCCATTATTACTCCAAACTCTTTCATCCTATTCAAAATATTCGAACGATTGGCCCTAGCAGTTACTAAAAGTAATATTCCCTGTAAGTTTCATCTAAATCTGATGTATATTAGATTTTTTATGATTAAAAAAAAGTAGAAAAATATCGAACGGAGATATGGCAACTTGAAATATGAATATATCTGTAACTTGCTTATAGTTTCACCAATTTGACTGATTTTTTCATGGCTTAATTCTTATTATATAATAAGTACAGTAAAAATTATCAACATATTTTAATTATAAGTACTTTAAATACTGAAAAACTAAAGTATAAGTATGTCACAGTAGTGACGACGCACAGACGACAACATCATATAATTTGCTTTTTTGCACCTTTGGCGGTTTCTTCATATGAAACCTCTCTGCTGGGGGTCTTCAGGGTATCTAAATCATTGGAAAGAGGTTTATTTTCCAGTAGTGGGCGCCTTCTCTTTCCTCATCAGATTCCCCTCGCCAATCTATGTTGGTAGGGCACCCCCTCCAGCATCATATGATGTCCCTTCTTCTTTCTTCTTCCTGTATAGCCTTGATCTTTTTCCTCTTGCTTTCTTCTTTGGATTTAATCTTCCTCTTTGAATTGTTTAGTCTAATGTTGTCCTTTACCTCTGTCACCGTCACAGAGGTGCAGGTGAGGGCAGTGGTGGAGTGAGAGGTGGTGAGATCTTTAGTCGTCTTTGACTGCTTGCCATTTTTAACTGCTGTTTTTTGTCATTGTGATGTTCTTTTGTTCTTTTTGCTACCCATGATGACTGTACTAAAGAGTAATATGTACTAGCTAAAGTAATAGATTGCAATGACAGCTCATGAGACATGCGTACTTCCATTTTCAGAGCTAGCCGGGAACTAACTCTCAGTTTCGCACAAAGTTGGCGAAATATTCTCCCTCCACCTTCCTCCCTTCCCCTCCACAATCGTATTGGCCGTTGATACACTGGGCGAGTGTAAATTCAATCAAATTTCAACGTTATTCGCTGCGCCTGAAGGTCCTAAGTGGCACGCCTCCCTCTAGTGTGGGTTGTGCCTTTAAATCTGTTCCTTTAAACCTCACCCAGGACCTTTAAATTGCGCGCGGCTGGAAAATTATTTGTCGGGATTTATTTCTAAGTGGTATACGAACATTTTGAACACAGTTTTGAAAAATGCCATCTCTTGACCAAATTCACCCCCCCAGGTGTCGCGTACCCCCTTAATGCTCACTTCCAGTCTACTGCCACTTTCACCCCTTGTACATCTCATCACCTTACTTTTACCCACATTTATCTTTAGCTTTCTTCTATCACATACTCTCCCAAACTCTGTCACCAACTTCCTCAGTCCCTCCTCTGATACTGCCACAAGCGCAGTGTCGTCCGCAAACAACAGCTGGCTCACCTCCCACTTTTCTCCATTTTCTTTAACCATCTCCAATCCCTTGCCCACTACCCTTGCATTTACCTCTCGCACTACCCCATCCATGTATAAGTTGAACAGCCAGGGCGACATAACGCATCCTTGACAAAGTCCCACCTTTACCTTGAACCACTCACTCTCTCCATTTCTAATCCTGACACAAGCTCTACTACTCTCATAAAAACTCCTGACAGCTCCAAGAAGCTTTCCTCCTATCCCATATATCTGCATAACCTCCCACAGTGCCTTTCTGTCTACCCTATCGTAAGCCTTTTCCAGATCCATAAAAGCCCAAAAAACATCCTTCCCCTTTCCTATAGCTTTCTCACATATGTCTTACCACAAATATCTGATCTACACAACCTCTACCCGTCCTAAATCCACACTGTTCCTCACCAATTACTCCTGTTCCTCTCCTAATCCTCTCAATCAAGATCCTCCCATAAGCCTTCCCAACTACACTTAACAAGCTAATCCCTCTGAAACTACTACATTCACACTTGTCCCCTTTTCCCTTGTAAAGAGCAACTATACAAACACTCCTCCAGTCCTCCAGCACTCTACCCTCTCTCCAGCAAACATTAAATAACCTCACCAACCAGTCCACCATCACTGTACCTCCTTATTTTTAGACATTCTGCATGGCATCCATCCAGACCAGGTGCCTTACCTGCTTTCATCATCTTAATAACTGCCTTCACTTCATCCTTCCTTATTTCTCCTCCATTTTCCTCACTCATCACTGTCATTTTCTTAGCATTTCCCACTGCAACTATCTTTCCCTCCCTATCCTCCTTCACATTTAGCAACTCCCTAAAGGTGGAGCTAAAGGAAGTAAATAATTTATTGTTGTCTGGGAATTGCTTGTTGGTTTTATAGGAGGCATCATTTTGGGTGTCCATTGGAGTGGGACTAATGATGGGTACCTGCAGAAATTGGCCCTGCAAAATAGATATTAGAGAAGCATCTTCCTTGCACCAATCTTCAAAGCCCATCAACATCCTCACTTTTATCTGATCCTCGGACTGGGCCCCAAGATCAATTTCTCACCATCAACTTAGGCTTTATCTCCTCCACCTTCTCACACAAATCTAGCAGTGGGTGAATGATTATCTCCATAGTTGGTGATAGAATAAGAACCATTATAATACAATGCAGAGGCAGAGGCAGAGCATGCATGCCGACAGGAGACCTTTTGGTCCATATCTAGGTCGGATGCCAAAAAAAAAAAGATAAATTCATAAAAAACTATGTCAATAATTAATAAAATACATTGGCATTCATTATAGGCAGGCAACCGCAATTCGTGTAGTCTGGAGCCTATTCGTCAGCGTCTGTCTGTCACTGGGCGGGCGCAGGCCAAATTGCTTCAAGTAACAGTTACAGTCCGATGGATGTCTCGTAGAGGTGGGTTGGTTGGTGCAGTCAATGATGTAAGTGATGCAGACATCAGCCAAGCAGTTCTTCCCAGAGAGGTGTACAGGGTGGTCCGAGGACCATTGCCAGCTGCCACATGGCTAAAGGTTTCTAGTCAGTGAAACTCTCAGCAGCAATTATTACTAATATTATTCATTTGAGTTTAGAATATTCAGTGAGTAAAGTTGGCCTAGGATGTTTTGGCCTTGAGAAATTGTTGACCTCAGATGCTTCAGCCTCGTTCATATAAAGTATACCACTTTTATATGTCTTGTTTTAACTTTTTGGTCACATTTTAGAACATCTTCACTTGGTCAAATACATGATATGTTACAAATTCATTTCTATTTTATTTATTATTTGTCGGTTACTTTTTATTTAATTAATTTCCTTGATGTAGACAAAGGCTTTTTGGCTTAACAATGGAACTTTTATTCATTTATCATAATTTGATTTATAGCCATAATGTAGACGAAGATATTTTGGCTTCTATCTATATACCAGGAGCTTTTTTCCCCCTTACAAGGGAGGTAGCCAAGTCATAGGCATGTACCAGTTCCCACCCATTTCACTTCCTTCCACCACCCCCTCCACCCCACTCATCTCAGCTCTTTAGAACAGTGGTAATGTACAGAAAATTTGGCTTCACAAGGGAATTTCCAAAGTATCCAACCAAAATATTCTATTTTGAATGTTATTATGCATAACCCTTATTGGAACCAAGATATGTTTTCACTTCCAAGGGTTTAACTTACAAAAATTTCTATCTTATTCATTATAATTTTAGCCTTGGTGTAAAGAGTTTTTGGCCTTAGGCAAATATATAGTGTCACAAATTTATATTTAATTAACTGGTAAAAACTGCTCCAAGTACCTCATTCAATAATATATTAACTGCTCAAACTTAAGAATTGCTCTGGTGACTAAAACTACAGGTGTGAAATGAGGTGTGGTATGTGAAAAGATTAGAACAACTCAAATTACTCATCATGCAGTAACTTAAGAATGTATGAAGTACTCTGGTGGATTAACTGTTTAAGGTGTGATAGGCCAGGGAAAATGTGATTCAACAGTTCAGAAAATATATGATATCATGTTTGTGTATAAGATGAAGATGTTCTAACTAAATGAGAATAAGGCATCTTAGAAAAAGGGTCTACAGATTGAAACATCCAGGGCCAAAACTTTTGTACACGGTGTTTGACTTTATAGGATGATAGCCATTATTGTCACTTTCCAGAATGTTATTTGTGATGTGGGTTTGTAGTTGTAGGGATAACCTCTATTGTGTTGATATTGTAAGTTGTATGTATAATGTATGGGATACAGTATGTTTGAATGATCAATATATCATCTTGATTAGTTTCTCTTGTTACCTGAAGGCTACAGATTTTCTGAGAGACCAGATACAGTGGATTGATTGATCTCTTGTTTTGCTTGAGAAATTTTTCATGTACCATTGTAATAAAATCTTTATATTGTAATATACTGGATTGTATTTTGTTTATTTATTATCTATTATTTATTTATGCTTATTTTTGTATTTATTTGCTGATTTTATTTTTGCTCTTATGTATTTCTTTTATTTTTTTACCTAGTTTGATAAATATGGTGTTACAAAGATGGAGAGTGAGGAATGTAGAGATGAGTAAAGAATGTGGGTGGAAAGAGAGTTACCAAGCCAGGTAGAGTAGTGCTGAGATGGTTTGGATGTATGGAAAAAACGAGACAGGAAAGAAGAGCAAAAAGAGTGTGGAAAGGAGAAATGGATGAAGTGAACTTTAGAAGGAGACCAAAAATGAGATGGATAGATGAAGTAAAGAGGGCAGTTGGTGGAAGAGGAATGTCTGTCAAGCAAGGAAGAGTGCAAAAGAAAGGAGTGAGTGGAGAAAGATAAAGAATGACATGGCTTGAATGGATGTTTGGTCTTTTCTGTTAATGTATTGGTTGGATGAGGAGGGAGTTGCTGTATAATAAAATAATGGGAGTTAACCAGTTCAGGCTGTCAGGTCCTGCTCCGGTGGTGACATTTGACTCAAACAGTGTGGCAGGAAATGGGGATGACATGTCCATGAGGTGCTCAGATGGGAGAGGTGACAAATGGGTTTTGATGGGAGTGGTGTGATCCACCATGGCCTTGGATCACGTATTGGACTCATGATTCACAGCTGTTACCCTCCCAGATGAAAGCTCTGAGCTCATATATAGTCTGATCTATGGACAGTGCTGTTTGTTTGCATGTACTTGCCTAGACTTAGCCACTCCCATAATAGAGTAGGACTTTTGGTATGAATATATGTAGGCCTATTTGTATCATACCATGTGCTATAAAGCATTTTGGGCATGTGATAGGGCCTGGATTTGCGTCATGGACATCAACATTTAGAAAATGTGGGAGAGCAGACATTGGTGTGCTAAAAGGTAGAGTATAGGATGGAAGGAAGTTGTATTGTGACAGAATAAGTAAGCATTGAGCCTATTTCTTGTGGAGGTGGATAAAATTTACAGAGAGGTTTGGGATAAGGGAACATAGTTTTCATTATAGATGTGTCAACTCCTGGAATAGTCCAACAGAGGATATACTCAAATCTTAAACCATAAACAAATTTAAAGTTTGACCGTTGGAGAAAAAGAAGCTAGATCCCATGAGCATAGGTGAACTAACTCCTTTTCTGTAAAATTAGGTAATTGGTGTGGTATATTTGTATGTGTAAGTTCTCACCCCCCACAGTTTTTCTCTTTTCTTCCTCATCTTCTATTTTTCCTCTTCTCTGTTACCTTGTACAAATAAAAGATGGAAAGTTGATGTTGGATTGTTCTTATTTTTATTTAAAAAATATATATATATTTGTAGATGTTGAATGTGTATGTGATCTTGGGTCCAGACTTAGGATTAAATACCAGCCTCTTAAGGTTACACCTCCAAGTGAAGGTGAGTTATATAATGGGCCATTGATCAATAACTAATATTGGGTGTCCCTTTGTATGTGGTGTGCCTGTTGATATTTACCTGATTGTAGTATTCAGGAAAGGAGCAGTTATTGTTGGGTCCCATCTCCTACTCTCCACTTTAATCATACCGAGCCTCAAATGTGCCCTACATGTCAGTACAGAAAATATGGTAGAATCTCCTTGATTATTTGAATAATTTTAGGACATTCCCTACACTTAATTGTTTCAAAGAAATACCAATCATTATAGAGTGCATTCTTTAGAAATAGGTAAGTCAGACCATTGGAGCATCTTCAAAGGCATCTGGTTCTTAATTTGTGTAACAAATGGAATATTTTCCCAGAAATTTTATAGAAGTACGTACAGCCATTCAAGCCCAAATATTACAATTTTACCAAGTATACAAGATTGTGACACAAATGTTATGTGACATCACAAGAAGCTTCATTCCCTTAATGCTATGTATTATATGACCACCATCCTCCTTGCCCCAAAGGGTAATTTGGTGTGTGTATATATCTATATATAGCTATAATGTATGATAGAAATTAAGAACTAGGCATGTCATATAAATGTACTAATCCATGATACATGTACTGAAAGCCCGTTTATTTAAGGAGAGTGACCAGATCAAAACATACACAAATCCATTCAACTACCCCACCCATCTCAGCACCCAAGAGGTGAAGGGCAGCCCTGCCTCTAGCCACATTGCTTGGTTCTATAGCAATGCAGTGGGGAACAACTCTTTCATAGCAGGGCTAAACATCAGAAGCTGGTTTACCTCCATCACTTTTCCATAGAATGAGAAGTGAGAAGTGAAAATAAGGCCTGTATACAAGAAAACATACTTAAAATACAAAAATGCAAATTGTCAAATGATACAGATGAAGTTGAAAAGAACTTTGAGAGCTGTGCTGTAGATCAGTACCAACCCATAGACAAGGCAGTGACCATTCGAAAGGTCAACAAGACATATTGCGAGAGGTTACAGGAAAAAATACAACCCCATCTACATTCATTGTTACCCACTCCTATTTTTCATTGTCACCATTGGTAAGGTGGATCATATGACTGTCTGACTCAGCTATTTTGCCAGGTCTTTTGGAAACCGTGACTCTATATATCACCAACATACAATATATATATCAGTATTCACAATAGAAAACTCGCCTAACAGTGAAATTAGAGAGAGAGAATTATCCCCAGCAATGAAAGAAATAAACATAACACAAAAAGAAATCAGTGATCAAATTAAAACCCTGGATGTCAGAAAATCACATGGCCCAGACGGAATAGCAAACTGGATACTGAAAGAATGCATGGAAGAATTAACTGACAAAATATATGATATAATTAAATCATCAATTAAAGAAGGAAAAGTACCATTGGACTGGAAAAAAGCAAACATTGTACCAATTTATAAGGGAGGTGATAAGGAAGATCCATCTAACTACAGACCGGTCTCACTAACAAGCACAATAACAAAAATTTGTGAAAGAGTGATCAAAAACAGATGGGTTAAGTACCTGGAAGAAAAATCTATACTGAACCCAAATCAATTTGGATTTAGACAAGGGAGATCCTGTACAACAAATCTGATTTGCTTTTACTCAAGATTAGTAGACATAATAGAAGAAAGAGATGGATGGGCAGACTGTGCTTTTCTGGACCTGCAAAAGGCATTCGATAAGGTACCTCATAGGAAACTAATAAATAAGATAGAGTCAAAAGGTGGCATCAGAGGAAAATTATTGGAATGGATGAAAGACTTTCTGATTGGTAGGAAAATGAGAGTTGTAATTAGAGAAAAATTCTCCAACTGGGAAGAAGTAAAAAGCTGGGTCCCGCAAGGATCAGTACTGGCACCGATCATGTTCGCTGTATACGTTAATGACATGAATGAAGGTGTGGAGTGCTATATAAATTTTTTTGCAGATGATGCAAAATTACTTAAGAAGGTAAAAACGGAAGAGGACTGCAACTCATTGCAACAAGATCTGGACACAATATGGAATTGGACTCAAAAATGGGAAGTAAAATTCAATATTAAGAAATGCAGCATAATGGAATTTGGAAAGAGTAAAAATAGAATATCAAAAGATTACAGAATTGGGGAAGAAAAAATAAATAAAACAAACTATGAAAAAGATCTTGGAGTGATGATTGGAAAGGACATGAAACCAGATAAGCATATAAACAAGATGTTCGGAGAAACCTACAACTTATTGAGAGCAATCAAAGTGGCATTTACCTATATGGACGAAGAAATGATAAGGAAAATACTTACTAAACTAATAAGACCAAAACTCGAGTACGCAGCATCACTTTGGACACCCAGACCAAAAAGAATATTAAGAAACTAGAAAGATTACAAAGAGCGACAACAAAACTAGCACCAACACTCGCCGAACTAACATATGAGCAAAGACTATCCAAATTGAACCTACCAACTCTGGAACAAAGAAGAGAAAGAGGAGATTTGCTAACTATCTACAGAATAATGAAAGGAATGGAAGTTTTAGACAGGAACGACCTATTAATGTGGGACAACGGTAAAACAAGAGGACACGGAAAAAAATTGAAAAAGGATAGTTATAGAAAAAACTTGAAAAGGAACAGTTTCCCAGACAGAGCTATAAATACATGGAACAAATTAGACAACAAAACAGTATGTGCTAACACTATACAAGATTTTAAGATAAAACTTGATGCGGAGAGATACAAAGACGGGTCACCACGAGCATAGCTCCCCTCCCGTATATTACAACTAGGTAAATACAGGCTTATTCACCTAACAATATCTCTTTCCAATTTTGCTTCACATTCTTCTATCTATTCTATATACCAAGAGCTTTTCCCCTACAAAGAATATACAACTAAAGATTTTGACAGTCCTTTCATTCACATAACACAGTTTTATCATTCATTCTTGTAGTTAGATATTGCCATACAACCTCACTTGCCTTGTCATCTTTCAAATTAGCAATACAATTTCACCATGTGTTTTCATTGGAAGGGTTTTAATTGAAAGGATTAGAAGATGAACAGAGGGAGTAATTGGTGTGGAACAGTGTGGGTTTAGGAAAAGTAGGGTTGCATGAATTAGATTTTTGTGGTAAGATATGTGAGAAAGCTTTAGCAAAGGGCAAGGGTGTTCTTTGGACCTTTATGGATTTGGAAAAGGCTTATGACGGGGCAGACAGGAAGGCATTGGGAGATTTTACAGATATATGGGATTGGGGGAAAGCTGTTAAGGGCAGTTAAAAGTTTTTATGTGAGTAGTAAAGCCTGTGTTAGAATTGTAATTGGAGAGAGTGATTTGAGGCTAATGGTGGGGCTGCATCAGGGATGTGTCGTGCCGCCATGGCTGTTTATTGTGTACATGGATGGGGTGTTGCAGGAGGTAAATGAAAAGGTAATGGGCCATGGATTGGATATGGTAAAAAAAAAAAGAGAAAAGTGGGAGGTAAGCCAGTTGTTTGCTGATGACACTGCTTGTGGCAGGGTCAGAGGAGGGATTTAGGGAGTTAGTGATGGAGTTTGGGAAGGTATGTGATAGAAAAAAAATAAGGTAAATGTGGGTAAAGGTAAGGTGATGAGATGTACAAGGGGAGAAGGATGGCAGTGAGAGAGGCTGGAGGAAGTGGATAACTTAGATATTTGGGGTTGCATGTGGCAGGAAAGGGAAGAGTAGAGGTAGATGTAAATTGTAGACAGAGAAGCAAGTAAATGCCTTGGGTGATTAAAAAGTGCAATGAGAAGTTGGCATTTGGGAATGGATGTAAGAAGGGGTGTTAGTGCTGATAGCATTGTATGGGGCAGAGACTTGAAATTTAAGAGGCAGAGAGGAAAAGTATGAAGGGGTTTGAGATAAAATGTCTGGAAATTATGGTAGGGGTTACAAGGTTGGATAGAGTGATAAATGAGGTGAGGAGGAGAGCTGGGTTGGAAAATGAGATGGCAGGTTGGGCCGATGAAAGAGTATTGGGATGATTTGGACACATGGGAAGAATAAGTGAAGAAAGATTAGTAAGAAGTGTGAAGGGAGTGTACTGGATGTGACGACCGAGGATGAGATGGATGGATGGGGTGGAAGAGGCATTGAGCAAGAGGGGAATGTCGAGCAAGGAAGAAGGCAAGAGATAGGGGTGAGTATGGAATGGCTGTGTATAGATGATACTGTGATGGAAGGAAGGGAGGGGGCGTGGGATAAAGGTAGTGAGGAGTGGCTATGTGTGAGTGATATTTTGATGCAACCTGAATTAATTCCTCCCAGTTTTCTCTGTTTTCTGCCTGAGGGGACGGAGAGGGGGGTCACAGATTAAGTGAAGCGGCCTTGCTGTGGATGTGCTGTGTCTTGCTGCAGTGCTTCTGACCCAGGATAATGGGCAGTATACAGGGATGTCCCGTCATCCATGAGGAGCTAATATGAGAGGGAAGGAAGGGTGGTTGGTGATTATGTACTTGCCTTTTGACATTGCTACCTCCCCTATAAAGGGGTAAAGGCCTTTGCTATATAGATAGGCTTCATAATACGATTTCAACGAAAGATATCTCAGCAATTACAATTCAATTGTGACCCATTTTCGCCCCACGATTTCGCCTTTTGACACTGTGATTTCGCAGTAGTAGGATTAATCAGAAAAGTTATCCAATCCATTTCTGATTTCACTAAATATCGCCGTACAATTTAACCAGGTGATTTTGTTAGTGTAACAGTTTCGCTTGTCTGGTAAGCTTTTGCCCCAGAATTGTCCCTAGCGATTCCAGGAGTTGATGGGAGCTAATTTAATATATTTTAAACAATAATACTATAAGATCTTTGATACTTGGCGTCACAACTACTGTCAATGATTCACTCAATTTGTAACTTTCTGATCGTAATCATAGGTATGGTAATAGGTAATGTTTATGATTACAACCAATTTAAATATGGTGATACGTAAATTGATCTGGTTGTAAACACATCCTTGCTTGCAAGCCGGTATTGTGCAAGCGGCCCTGTGGCGCAACGGATAACGCGTCTGACTACGGATCAGAAGATTCCAGGTTCGAATCCTGGCAGGGTCGGTGTTCTTTTGCGCGTTTGACCCAGAAATTAGTCATAAGATTATAGTGTCAAACTGAACTATCTTCAACGTTAGAGTATTCTTGCAGCTCCAACTTTGTATGAACCTGTAATGAAATGTACCATGATTTGAGTCGTTCGCATTTTTCCCGAATTTAAATAAAATTATTTTTTTGTTGCATTTCAAAGATTTATTAAATCAAGGGAAACTAATTATGACAGAAAACGGGCTTGCAAATTATTTGTTTTGTGGCAGTCAAATTTGAAAGGTCTTGAAACTGCCAAAAGAAATGGAACATTTGGCACCTAAGAAAGAATCTGGTTTTGTCAAGCATAACTGTTGTACTGAATTATTCAATCGGGACCAAAACTTCTGTCAGATATTGAAATACCTTCGACCGTTGATCAAGATGATTTACGGTATTGACTTCTTTCCGCAAAATAAGAAATACCGGTAATCTCCGAAAGGAAAAAGTTTGGGGGAGGATAAATGGATAATGTAGAGTCCATATATTTGACGGGATGCACAGTTCATTAACTTAAAATTTTTAAGCAGGGAAGTCGTCAGGGCGGCAGGCCACAGGCGCCTGAATATCGACATTCTAACGTTTCACGTAACTGAGCTTAGAAAAAATTATATAATTAAAACAAAGAAATGGATAAGATAAATAAGTAAATACGCCGCATGACATCACAACAATTCATGCATAGCGTGTACGTCTTTTTGTTAGTAACTGTCCCAGCTTGTATATGTACTGATCGATTGTGCTGTTTAAATATGCAAGGCAGTTGTAAAAATTTTGAAGAGTTCCCTGTTCGTTAAGATGCGAATGTAGGACAAGAACAAGGACTGAATGTCTGGCATTGCCACGTTTCAAGTCTTGGAACTGTATGAAAAGGGTCTTGATTGCACAGATATTCGTTCAGAGAGTGGGTCTTAAAAGTAACGGAATTATACCTAACAAAAATGTATTATTTAACTGGGAGTTTATCTGTTCTCCCTGAAGATACGGTCACATTTGCTATCGTTAACGCGAAACTTGCTTTTGTTTTCCCTGGCTTCACAGCGATACCTGCAGCTGTCTGGTCACACCACTCGCCAAGTCTGCAAGCAAAATCAGCTGAGTATAACAACCAATCCTTATCACCTTAGCCTTGGTCACACTAGCTTCTGAAATTGATGGATCTTGCGACACGGCTTGGTTGGCCATCCATTTGCGATGCAATAGCTACCGAATCTCGTTGCTAGCGGTAGGCGAATTGGTGGTATTGGGTTGTATATATGCAACTAAAGAAATATTCAACTTAATTTTTAAGGACTTTTAATGAGTAAATAAAAAAGAATGACTACAGTACAGGAGAACCCCCAGATATTAATCTTAATTTGATGGAAACATACCATTCAGTTTTCGTATGGCCTGGGTGGTATGCAAACAAAATAAGATTATGTTCATGAGACCGAAAGTATTACCTCTACTTGATTGGCCCCATGAGGATATTATAATCCTCGTAGAAAAGGTTCGTGGGCATAAAGTCCTGTGGAATATCAAACATCCCTAATACTTGCTCCCTCCATAATATCTATTATTGTTGTTATGATCAGCTAATTCCGCTAGCGAACTTGGCGAGTGGTGTGACCAGACGCACGTATCGCTGTCGAGCCAGGGAAAACAAAAGCTAGTCTAACGTTGATAAACAAGTGTGACCGTAGCTTTTATATTGTGGTAGGGATGTTTGATAATCCAAGGGACTTATGAACTTTTTCTGTGAAACTTGTAATTGCCTCGCGGGACCATTGAAGTTCCCGTGGCATGCTTTCGGCACACACACACATGACTCGATGGCGCTGTGGTAGAATTCCCGGCCGCCACTACGGCGGTCAGGGTTCGAATCCCGCCCAGGGATGAAATAATTTCAATATCGCTGCGCTGCGAATCATTACTCCAGCTCGTGGGCGGGGAGTTCGGTGTGTGTGTGCGCCTTAAGGTCACAGCATTACCCATAGATCAGTCATATATGAGCTCTGAACTCTCTTCCGGGAGGGAAATATCTGTCGTTCACGAGTCCAACACATAATCCAAGACAGTGGTGAATCTCTCTCACACATATATAATATATAGTGACCGCAAAAATGTTGACATTTAGGATTGTAGGACAATAAAAATCAAAAGTAGTACTTACTGGCCTTTTCCACTTTGGTGCTACACTTAATAATTTGACATGTTACCCTTATTCTTGATAACCATCTGGATCCTGGACATCGAATTGGCAAGTTCGGTAAAGTATGTGGCGTCCATTGTCGCCTACATCTTCTTCAGCTCCTCCTTCAGGACAGGGATGCTTGTGGGTTCCGACTTTTCCAGCTTGTTTTCCATCTGGTTCCAGGCATTTTCAATGGGGTTTAGGTCAGGGGAGTTACCTGGCCACTCCAAAACACTACTGTTATGATCAGAAAGGAACTTTTTCACTGCCTTGGACCTGTGAGAGGGAGCACCATCATGCATGAAGTGGCCACACTGATGAATATCCCAGAAAGTGAGCATGTGATCCCTCAAAATCTCGATATAATTACTTGCTTTCATTATCACATTTGTGGGGAGAAAGTTTCCACCAAGAAAGCCGGGCTCTGGGGCACCAAGGAAGACTTCTACACGCACTGACAAGGTTCCACGATGAGAAGTACAATCAGATCCATCCGTCAGAGCCGTAAAACTAAAGAAAAAGCATCCGGAACTACTGAAAAACTTCTGTCAGAACAATTCAACATTGGCTCCAAAAAAGACCTAACGTTACCTGCTCGATGTGCTGTCAAGAAACCGCTGCTCACGGAGCCCATGAAGAAGAAAAGACTAGCATTCTGCAAGAAATACAAGGACTGGACACCACAGCAGTGGCAGAACGCTATGTTCACCAATGAAAACACTCAGACTGGTTAGGGGAGGCTCCAAGATCGTCCGTCGGCCAAGTGATGTGTTAAGAACCCGCGGTACACGTTCAAGACAGTAAAACATCCAGATAGTGTGATGGTGTGGGGTGCCTTTAGTGGAAAAAGGGCAGGGGTGGACTCTACTTTCTCCCCACAAATGTGATAATGAAAGCAAGTAATTATATCGAGGGTTTGAGGGATCACATGCTCACTTTCTGGGATATTCATCAGTGTGACCACTTCATACATGATGGTGCTCCCTCTCACAGGTCCAAGGCAGAGAAAAGGTTCTTTTCTGACCATAACATTAGTGTTTTGGAGTGGCCAGGTAACTCCCCTGGCCTAAACCCCATTGAAAATGCCTGGAACCAGATGGAAAACAAGCTGGAAAAGTCGGAACCCACAAGCATCCCTGTCCTGAAGGAGAAGCTGAAGAAGATATAGGCAACAATGGACGCCACATACTTTACCGAACTTGCCAATTCGATGCCCAGAAGGATCCAAATGGTTATCAAGAATAAGGGTAACATGTCAAAACATTAAGTGTAGCACCAAAGTAATAAAAGGCTAGTAAACTACTTTTGATTTTTATTGTCCTAAAATCGTAAATGTCAACATTTTTTTAGCGGCCACTATATATATATATATATATATATATATATATATATATATATATATATATATATATATATATATATATATATATATATTCTTGCTTCACCGAAGTCATACGAGCATTAAATTGTACATTTCCTTCAAATTGAAATTTATATTTAGGGGGGAATTTTCTTTTATTGTAAGTTTTAAGCCCATGAAAAAGAAATGGATTTTTTTTTTTTTTTTTTTTTTTTGTTACCTTTGCTGAATGAACGACAGTTTCCTAATGCCTCGCACTCACTTACCGGACGCACGGGTATCTCAAAGCAGCAAGAATCAGTAGCTATTGCAGCGCATATGACTGGTCGATTTCAGAAGCTAGTGTGACCAAGGCTTTAGAAGATTGTGATCCACTGGTAGGCCAGCCGCTTGGCCATCTTATAACTATTGTAAACAAACAAGTATTCTGTTGTTCGGTTGATATTACGTTGTTATATATCTTTTGCTTATTATTACTAGTACTATTGCTATTACTATTAAATTTATTGTTATTATTATTATTAATTATACAATTTTACATAGGCGTCAGTGTAGGTCAGCATATTCTCATTCACCTTTCCTCTTCGGTGTTCCTTCATCTGACTGAAGTTACATAAATACAAGAAAAAACGGCGAAACGTGTTAACATGTTAAATATGTTAATCGTGAATGGCACCATCCGAATGGAACAGTCTGTCGGGTGAATAACTGAAAAAGAATGACAATACAAGAAAACTCCCAAATATAAAATTTAATTTTATGAAGATATACCACTCAGTTCTCGTATGACCTCGGTGGTATGTAAACAAAAACAAACCTGTGTTCGTGAGACCGAAACATGTGACGGCAATTTGATTGACCCCAGTAGGCTATTATAATTCTCATAGAAAAAGTTCGTCAGCATGAAGAGAATTATAAACTGGTAGCATTTGGAAATTGGCGAGTCGTATGATGCTGTTTAACTTTATTATTTAGAGTTTTATTGTACTTATCGAATCTAATTTATCTACCAAATGTTTCTTCTCCTTTGTAAAATATCCCACAAGACTGAAATGCCCAGTTGACAGTTCTGACCCCATCACTTCCTCTAGCACAGTAGTTCCCAAGTTTATTCCTAAGTAGAACACACAAATTGACCAATTTGTTCTTTAGATATCAATGCGATGGATGCGAAATGATTATAGAATAAAACATTACTAAGTGGCACTGCAACCTAGTTATCAACAAATGAAAATCGTACATAGCCCCGGAAGTGCCCGCGTACTACCTACAGGGCTCTCGCGTACAACCCGTATAACAGTGGTAAGCATACCACATTTTCAGAACCACAGCTTTAGCTGTAGATTACCAGTACTACGAAAAAAATGTTTACCAGCAGTACGAAAAAAATGTCATAGGGAGGGAGAAGTATTCCAAGGGTGGGTAAGACCGAGTGGGGTTTGATCCTCTATTAGTAGCGGATGCTTCTTATTTTGGTACTCTGGCGCTACCACTAAGAAAAAAGAGAGGTGATCACGTAGAACACCCAAATGGAGGGACGCCATGCACTTTAAAAAGAAAAGAAAAGGTTTATCCAACCAGAAGAAAAACTAAATCTTAGTAATGAGAGCAATGGTTATACGACTTCCCATTTCTGCATTTCATGTATCTCACAGAACTTTCCAGTCCTGTTGTAAATGTTTATTTGTCATGCCTGTACAAGCGCCGGCTTCGCCGTCCCGGCACGCCTGAGGTGCTTGGCCTTTGTTATGAATATATTTGGGTGGAAACTAAGAGAATTGCAAAAGTACGCCTCTTAGTGAATAGAAAACGGTTCAGATGATAGTTTCAAATTCTTAGTGCGGAGTTCGACAACATCGTCGTTAGTGTCGCCGTCATCTTCCTTATGACTAAAATTTCTTTCCGTAAAAAAAGTATGGCATCGACGACATAACCCCCCCCCCCAATTGTTCCCTTTCCTGTAGACCCCCCCAGGCTCATAGAAAATTTGGATATTTCTCATAGAATTGTGGAAAATTGTTAGATTTTTTGGCGAAGTCGTATATACTTTGTCTACTGTATATGGCGCATCTTTTGGTATGCATTCCTTGCTGTCATTGTTGGTGGGTATTCTCCCCTAAAGTCCTTTTCGAATTTGTGGTTTCAACTGCGGCGGTTCAATTACAATGTAAGTCAATGGAGGCGTTCACTCGCAACTGCGATTTTTCCCCTTTGTCTACGCGGCACCGCCGCGGTTCAAACTGCTAGCGTGAACAGAGCATAACTCTTGTTTCTTGAACTCTGTGGGAAATGACGATGTTCCATGCTGTTCACTATCGTATTAATTCGTCACTCACCACTCGCTCGATTCCCTACTACACCCATTGTACCTCTCCACAGGGAAAGTCTCCCACCAGTCATATGTTTTCCAAGTTTTGATCATTTTCTGCAGTTTGTCCAGCATTAGTTCTTTATATTCTGGCTCGCTTCATGCTCTTGTCTTTGCTGGGACGTCTTCGCAAAATCAGTCTTACCGACTCACAATTATTGTTCTCATGTTATTGTTGTTGTTGTTTTTCCCTGGACTCGCCGAACTGTCCCGTCATAGCTGGAAAATTGTTTTCCCACAAATCCCTTATAGAATATTATGTTGTGTTGTTGCGAATTTTCCCAGTTTCTCTTTTTTATCATGTTACCACAAACTAGTTTCTCTTAACCTTGTTCCCCCCAAAACTCATTTTACCTGAATCTTTCACTTTTAAATAATCCTTCATCTCTAACCGGGTTGATATAGTTCTCGACAAGCAAACACTACTTCGAAACTATAATTCCGATTGGTCATAATATCTGGAACCTTCATTCGTCACAATTTATCGATCTGTGCAATATAGATTTCCAGTAAGACTGCATATGTATGCATTTATTCAATTGTAACATAGATGGTTTGATTTATGCTCTGGTGTTTCGCCGAGATTGTCTATGCTAATTTGTTCAATATGTGGAAGCCTATATATAAAACATCAAGTAAAAATACATCTTATTTTCTACTCCTTTCACTGTTCATAGTATAACTGGCTTTACACAATTGTAATAGAATAGGAAGTATGTTCATGGGATAATGTCTCATTTTACATAAATGTAGTATAGGGAATAAGAGCCACGTTCGTGGCGGGACATGTCCCTGCGCTTCCATTAAAATCGATCATGTGCTCACCAGGGCTCGAACCTGGGACCTTCTGTGTGTTAGACAGATGTGATAACCACTACACCATGAGCACGCTGCTGCAGTTAACTGGTTTTGCGAACGTAGTCGAACATGGGCCGCCTGAATTACTTTTTTTCATCAAAGAGGCCAGAATTGTAATATACAAGGAAGGAGTTACAACAGTCTCCTCTTAGAATATCATCAATAATAAAATTTGTCCCAAATTCACCTGGACAGTTTCTTCCACATCTGCAAAATGTTTTATGACCTTAACATTGTCATTTCTTGACATCTACTTTTTTATAGACGATGTAAACTAAGTAAACAAAAAATCTAAGTGCGTTATAGATTTCTCGTCGCATACTAACAGATCATCGTCGATTTCGACAACCTACTTCTCGTACTTCTAATGTGGTTAGTTACCACATTATGGTAAATGGGTATCGTCCTAAGAGAAGGAAGACTCGAATCAAACTCTATATCTCTTTAGGACTTATTGTGTAATTAATAAAGGTTTATTGTATAAAATATGTACAGGGATATATACATTAATATACAATGCGGGCAACAGCCCGCCAGTGGGGGAGTTGTCGTGCCCTAGTGAGTGGAAGGGGAGGTCAGCGAGGAGGGGGCGCCGCCCTGAGCACCCCAAGCATCACGTCCATGGGCGTGTGGCGGACAAGGAGGGCAGCTCTCGTTGCCCGACTGCTGAGGAGGCTGCCTTCTGCAGGGTGGGCGGGGGTCTGCGGCGCTGGTCGGAAGGCCTCCGTGGCCGGGCAGGACAGTAGGTAGTGCAACAGCGGGTGGCGGCTTTGCCTTCCGCAGTGATCGCAATGTCGCCCCTGGAAGACGTCGTACAGCTCCTCCCTGGTGCAGTAGCCCAGCCTGACTCTCTGCAACAGTACGCCGTCCGCCCTGGGCTGTTAATGGAAGACGCTCAACGTCTGATTGTCGGTGGTGGCGGCGTTCCAAGCAGCTTGTCTTTCTGTTCCTTCTAACGGCCGGTGAGTCTGGTGGGCGCGGTGGGCTGCGGCACGCCTGACTTATTTGGTTTCCCGCCCGCCATGACATAAATAATACCCGATAAATACATTAATGCTCTGTACAGAGTATGCAAATGTTATACATAAATACATTCTACAATACAATGTCCATCCTTGAATGTGATACAATATTTACAATATACATTATTGATTATAATTGAAGTATAACAATGATTTGACCAAGATTACAAATTTAATTATATTACAAAGCTATACGCGTTAAGGGGACACTGCAGCACTGGCGTTCTGCCATATTTGTACCGCTGTGGGCAATCCCTTAAGTCAGATTTGTGAGAAGTTTTTGGTGAAAGGTAAGGATGTTTTTTGGGTCTATGGGATATGGTAAAAGCTGTGAAGGCAGTCAAACATTTTATAAAAACAGTAGAGCTTGTGTTAAGGTTGGGAATTGTGAGAGCGAGTGGTTTGAGGTGAAAGTGGGGTTGCGTCAGGGCAGTGTCATATTGCCTTGGATGTTCAACGTGTACATGGATGGGATGGTATGCGAGGTAGATCGAGAATGCTGGCAGAGGATAGGGAGATGGTTTGAGAAGTGGGAGGTGAGCCAGCTGTTGTTTGCTGATGACACTTTGCTTACGGCGGAGTCAGGGTAGTGTCTCATTTGGTTGATGGGATATAGGGAGGTATGCGATGGAAGAAATATGAAAATTAATGTAGGCAAAAGCACGGTGATAGTTGCACAAGTGGTGAGTAGTAGCAGTAAACTGAAGATAAGTTTTAAAGGAGAAAGGTTAGATGAATTGAATATTTTTAGATAGGGTCTTATGTTGCAGGGAATAGAGGTCAACTTTAGACTGATCGAGGAATGTAAATGTCTTGGAGGAATTAAAAGTGCCAAGAGAAATAGGTTTGAGTGGTAGGGTGGATAGGAAAAATATAATGTGTGAAATGGGTGAGGATTGTGCCTATGATACTGCATAGGGCAGGGACTTGGAATATAAGCGAGGTAGGAAGAAATTTAAACGTGTTCGATATGAAATGGTTGTGAAGTATGGTGGGTGTTACAAGGATGGATAGAGTAAAAATGAGGAGGAGAGCTGGGGTGGAAAGCGAGATAGGAAAAAATAATTAAATGTGTTCGATATGAAATTGCTGAGAATTATGATGGGTATTACAAGGATGGGTAGATCAGTGAGGAGAGCTGGGGTGGAAAGGGAGTTGATAGATAAGGCGGATGAGAGAATACTGGGAAGGTTTGGGCACAAGGAAAAAGTGAATGAGACTAGCAAAAAAAGAGTTTGGAAGGCAGAGGTGGATAGAGTGAACTTGAGGGGAAGACCAAGAATGAGATGGGTGAGTGGGGTGAAAGGGGCTTTGAGAAAAGACTGTTCAGCAGGGAAGGGAGGATGGTTGCGAGGGGAATATAGACTACGCACTACGTAGGAAAGACCCGCTCGCGCGGGATCGGTAGTTGTAGAAGGGGAAGAGATGTCTGTATGAAAATGAAAAGATAGTTGTGTATGGAAGAGGGCTATTGCAACAGGGTGATTCTTAGGGATATTTATTGCGTGAAGTGGCAAAGGGATTTGCATATTTTCACATGAGGGGACGAGGAAAGATCGATGTGTAAATGAAGTGGCTGGCCCTGTGGTGGCGAGAGGAACTGTGGTTGGATAAGTGAAACACAGGTAGTACTGGCTAGATATTCAAAATGATTATTTCACCAAACTGGACATGACGGCGTAAACCAGGGCATCGACTATTGCACACATTCTGGTACCCATGTTGCCAGGTGGTATTTGTAAGTAGAATATATATATATATATATATATATATATATATATATATATATATATATATATATATATATATCAGAAGGGAAACATAGATAAGGAACCTGCATGTAAAAATGCTTAGATAATACGTTATACAAAATACATTAATTATTTTTGTGGAATACAGAGATGGCACCGGCGCAAAGGCGGAGTGCGTATAAGGGAAAAAGGAGGTAGTTATTACATAAGATTATATAACATAACAGTGCTCGGGACTACGTAGAACAACTACATAATGACTGCGCAGACTACATACATAAAACAATTACTATAGAGGTATTAAGTATTGCATATACTATACAGGGAATAATTACTACAGCCCTACTTCGGGTGTGCTGTGTCTTGCTGCATTGCCTCCGACTCGGGCTGTGGGCGGGGACAGGGTGAACAGTCATCCACGAGGAGCTAAGGTGAATGGGTGATAGATGAGTGGGGCTGGGAAGTGCCCTGGACGACCTTTCCTATAAGAGGAAGAATCCTATTGGTATATAAACATATAATAGTAATTATTATTATCACTATTGGTATCATTATTATTATTATCATTATCATGATACAAGATATCAGGTTTGCCGTGAATAAACATAACTCCTAAGGCAGAAAATAAAATGGTAGAAACTATGAAAACGTTCTAACCTTAAATAAGTTTATGGATGAAATAGCATGTGTAATTAACAGCATGCAGTTTAGTAATAATTTTATTTATTATTTTATTATATATTTATTGTTATTCATTATTTTTAGGGTGACCAGGTTTGCAAATTAGGTGACTGATGTGGTCAAAAATTGATGAATGACCGGGTGAAGGTGTGACTGACTGGGCCCGAGTTATTTGAAATATTTATCCGTTTAGGTAATTTATAATGTGTAAATTTTCGATTTAGGAACAAAAATATTTCCGTTCTATATCTGTAGAATGAAATATCTCTCCAGTGTATTGGGTTAAGGGTATAGTAAAATAACTTAAAATCTGCTGAACACTACATCTATTAAAAAGTGATAGGCCCTTGTCTCCTGTATCTTATTTCCATTTTAAAGTGATTTCATTCCACTTGGCTCTGGTTAATCGAGATAGTCGGCACAAAGTCTCGTCCTCAACCGAATGAAATTGTTAGGTGTAAGCCAGAACACTATATGTAAGTGGATTCAAATGAAGTGTCAAAACACACCACAAAGGACCAAGAGCAGGTACTAAACTCTTATATGTCGCATTGAATGTAAGCGTGCTCATGGTGTAGTGGTTATCACATCTGTCTAACACACAGAAGGTCCCAGGTTCGAGCCCTGGTGAGCACAGGATCTATTTTCTGTGTTCATTGTTTGATTATGCACAATGGGTACATCTATAGGAAATTATTTAATAAAAGATACCGCAAATTCAGGGAACTGATTCAACAAAAAATTGTCCTTGTTTTATCGCGTCGGATTGATGAGCTGTATTCAAATGTTTCCAACTCAACCTGGCAAATACCCTTTCAAACCCATTCAACATAGCTCATTGGCCTGGACTGTGGTAGAAATAAAAGTATATTAATAAGTTGAAAGGATTAAGTCAGGCAAAATCAACAGATAAAAGGCTGGAAATAGACGATAGTAAACATCACTTTTAAAAAATAAACATTTCCTTAAAAGCATAGGAAGTCTTTTAAAAACACAACAAATAGACTTGTAAGAGTGAATATGGCATACCCGTGACACAATTGTTATAATTTTGACGTAAGTACACAGTAGTCACGGAAAAAAATAACACTTATTATTTTTCAAGTATAGAAGTTTGTTGTATGGAGGTGCGTAAATCCTAGCCTCCTACAAAAAGAAAATTAAAAAAAAATCGGCTTTATATATATGTATATGTGTGTATATATATAATATATATATATATATATATATATATATATATATATATATATATATATTGATACTATGTGTATGTAGAAGTGTATATACACATGGTGTTTTCAAAAGTTCCCGCCATAGTCGAACGCCGCCCGCTGACTCGTGAGGGATGTTCGGGTCGATCCTGCGAGGAGGAGGCGCGGTGGTAGTTGGATTCTCGCTGGGGTGAATGGACTACGGTACCGGCAGGACTGAAGCGCCTCCTCACGAGAATCACAGGGAAGCGGTCCTATCTTTCCTTCTATGGATTTTAGACTAGTAGGGTCCACAAATCGAAAACGAGGATCAGTAGGTGGATGACAGGCAATTTTGTCCAGTTTTGGGATGTTTGAGGAATAGCAGTACATAAGTTTGGTTAAGAATCGAAAGAAATCCGGTCGGTCCAGAGGCGCGGGTCGAAGAAGGGCACTCCCGCTGGAGTCACGTGGACAGGCTTACTCCCGGGTATGGCCGGATCGCTTCCTCCTGCAGAAGTAGAGGCCTCTCAGGACCCGGGCCGGGCGTGGGGGAATATCCAGTTTGGTGGCGCTTAGGAGATTGTCGGGGGTATTCTCCATATGCTGTAGTATGTGTGTGCGTGCGTAGCCATATGGAGCCTGCCTTCTAGTGGTTACCAAGGTCCATATGGACCTTGGTGGTTACAATGTTGGGTGATTGAATCGAAGAAGAGTAGAAACTATCATTCGAATTAATACCATTTCGCGACTGATAAATCTACTGGGAATCACACAAAGGAAGATGCCAGAAACGAATTGCCGTTTTTAGCTATATTGCATGCGTTGGCTCACTATTGGGTATCTTATCTATTTGACATTGCATGTATCGGTAATCTATAGAATATTTCAGCCAGCCAGCACGGTGAAATGATGTCGACATCGCTGAAATACGTTATGGAGATTAAGTAGACATAAGGAAGATATAGACAGGGTTACTTTGTTGTCGCTTTGCTTATGAATTCATGGAATGTTCGTTACATATTTGAAAATGTAGGTGACGTCATTGGTCACTTTTGGCGCAAAGCATGAGAATCCGAACTTGACTCAGATCTACCAGAAATTAAAGATTCTTTGTAGAAGTATTATTATTATTATTATTATTATTTTTTTTTCCATACCTATTCTCGGATGCCATGACTTTAACGATACAGGAATGCAGGACTTCCCAACCCCACTCCACAGCGGGCTGATTAATATTAGAGGTGCGATGGATCAGTGTGTGTGTGTGTGTAAGACCATAGTCGGAGCAGAATAGAACATGGAAATGGTGATTCTATATATTTCGATTGTAAGCTAAGTAGTACGTACTGTCGAAGAGGACTGTAGCTTATAGTCGAAATATATAGACTCCCCGTTTCAAGTTCTTCATTCTGCCCCGACTGTGGTCTTAATGATTTACAAATGTGCTACTACATTTTTCATCTGTGATATATATGTGCGTGTGTACATATTGCGCACGCGTGTGTGTGTGTGTGTGTGTGTGCTAGCACCTAATCAGTAGCAAGCTGATTACACTGATTTCAGACTTGATTCACAACCACAGGTATTCCAACATACGAAAATATTTCACATACGCCTCTCACCATACATAAGGCGGCGGGTCCCCAGACGGTTATAAAGTAATTATATCAGGCTTATAGCTCTCCGGGAACGCATACGAATGTTCAGATAATTAGACTTGGATGCCTTTGAACTTGCTAGATGAGATACTGATTTACATGTTGGAACAATTGCAAGTTTGGCGCAAAGTGAATAGATGTTTGATAAGAGCTTCATGGTTAAATCGCGTATAGGCACGTGGGGAGGGGGGGAATACGGTGGTTTTGCTTTCGTCGGGATAAAGGAACCGTGCGCTCGCCAGGGTTCGAACCTGGGACCTTCTGCGTGTAAAGCAGACGTGATAACCACTACACCACGGGCGCACTCCATGAAAGGATAGGATTGTAGGACAACAGTCAAGGTCGGAGCCATACATATCTAATACTGTAATACGTCAGCCACCGTTCTGCCAGCATGAGCTGGCTTCAATAGGCAAAAGTGGTCATGTGCTCACCAGGGCTCGAACCTGGGACCTTCTGTGTGTTAGACAGATGTGATAACCACTACACCATGAGCACGCTTGGATGAGGAGACCAAATGAAAACAATAAATCAATTTTAACAGTGACTGTAAATTAAAGGCGCAATTTTACTTGGATTTGGTGTATCAAAGTATGATATATGAAACATTATTTAAAAATAGTTACCCTTGTTTTTACCGTGGTTGGATTTGGGAGTGGCAGCCAAATTCTTACACGAAGTCAACAAGTAGCCTACTCTGAAAGAATTTTAAATGTTTCAGATTTCACTCACAACCACGCCCATTCCAAAATACCAGTAAACAAATCATATGCACCTCTCACCGTACGTACTTTACCGAGCAGGATTAAGCCACCGTGGTGATGAAGAGAGGCCCCCACGTCCCTCAGAGGACCTCAGATGATCCCCGTATCTGCCCCATCGTTTTGGAGGAGGTAAAGGGGGTTATCTCGGCACTAAAACTAAAATCCCCTGGCCCTTCAGGCATCGATGCACACATACTCAAACGTATGCCAGACAACATAATCTCACACATGACGATACTATATAACAGCTCACTAGCCTCTGGGTACTTCCCACAACTATTCAAGGCCTCCCATACCATCCTCATTCCTAAACCCCAGAAACCCGCCTCCGCCCCCCTTTCATATCGGCCCATCTCCCTTCTGGAGTACTTTGGAAAGGTGTTCGAGCACGTCTTAAGCCGCCGCCTGACCGTGTACCTATAGACGGAGAATGTGCTGAGGGACTGCCAGTTTGGTTTTCGACCGGGGCGCGGTGCAGAAGACGTAATATCCATAATCACTCAATGGGTTCAAAGACCGCCAGACGGTCGCCCTGGTAAGGCCATTTTGGTTTGTAAGGATGTGGAGAAGGCATTCGATGCTGTCTGGCACGAGGGCCTTAAGTACAAATTGTACCACAACTTCGACTTTGCCCTGCCGTTCACAAGGTTGCTCTGCAACTACCTGGACGACAGGTCAATTAGAATAAAGTGGCGGGGCTGTCTGTCCCAACCTTTTGTGCCGAAGGCTGGAGTGCCGCAAGGGTCAGTCCTTGCCCCCACTCTGTACAATCTATATACGAATGACCTGCCAGAGCCGGCTTATCCTCGCAACCAGGCTCTAACTCTTTCGTATGCGGACGACACTAACCACATAAGCAGACACAAAACGCTGCAGGGAGCGTTACACGTAATGCAAAACATCCTAGACGGGGCACACGCGTGGGAGCAACAGTGGCGCATTAAGACCAACGCGTCGAAATGCAATGCTGTACACTTCCGCTGCAAACGAACCAACAGAACAATCACAAACACTCCTCTTAAAATAAACAACACAAACATCCCAGCGAAGGACCATACCCGTGTGCTGGGTAGCACACTTGATAATGGCCTTACCTGGACCCCACACTTCCGCATGCAGGGAGCGAAGGCTAGGGCTGTGCTGGGTAAGCTCAGACGCTTCAAAACTGCAACACTGAGAACCAAACGTCGATTGTACCTAGCCCTCGTCAGACCGATTCTGTGCCAGTCCCCGGGACTAAGCCAGCTGACATGTGCCACCAATAACTACGAGCATCAGAAGGTTCAGAATGCCGCTGTCCAGTTCATCACGGGCTCGCGATGGAGCGACTTCAGAACCACTGAGTCTCTACACCAAATTTCCAACATCCGTCCACTCAACCAACACAAACACAAACTTCACTCAAGACACCTAGAAAAACTGCACGCCAAACACAAACATCTGATACAACATATTACACCTAGACCACACCGTACAGACTATCTGTCAGCTGCGCCCGTCCCACGTGCGGTGTACACGATAAAACGTGTATAACCGCACCAACAAGTAACACACCCCTTCACCAGCTTGACTGGTGATAACCGCAATAATGTAATAATAATAATAGTAATGGTAATAATAATGATAATAATAATAATAATAATATCGTTACTCAAACCCGACCTGGGGTAAAACAGGAATTCTCATGCCTTACCTGGGGCTAATCAGGAACGCCCTCTACACGCGGGAAGTGAAATCTACTCACTAACCGTAAATTACACACATACACCTCTCACGAACATAGCCGCATCCCACGCACAAACATATACACTTCCTTTTTCTTCGACTAAAATTCGCTTCCTTTCTCACTTTCTCTTATACTACATCTTCTCATTTCAGTTTACCTCCCACTAAAGATTTGTCCGTTTTTCCCCCTTTCTCTCCTACTACGTCTCCTACCATTTTCCAAACTTTCGTTGGTGATATAATATGCTCTTCCTCCCGGCATTGGCGCCACCGTCCAAGTTCCTAGCCCAGTTCTCCTAAAGCCACGACAACAAACTAGCCCCTAATCGCTCGCAATTCGCCCGGTGGCAATAGCCCTCTTTTATACACTACTATCTTTTCATTTTCTAACAGACATTCTTCCCCTCCCACAAAACCCGATCCCGCGCAAGCGAGATGGTCTTTTCTTGGAATCCAGACCTCGGTGGAGATTGATCTTAGCATCTATAATGGCGGGATAACGCCAAACACGCAAACATACAAAGTACGAGTAATATAACTCTATTTGACTTAAAATACTGAATGTTTTCCTTCTTTAACGTGTTTTGTACGTGCCTAGAACAGGAAGTACACCCATAGTTCTTTGAACTCCGTTTCTTAACATCTTATGTTTTGATTTTATATTAATTGCGAGTTTACCAAGTTCGCTGGGCGTGATTTTTACTTTGGTTGTCCTATTTGGCAAGTGTCCTGTCCGTGAGATGTTTTGTTGGATTTAACTTTGTTAGCTTCAAGTGTGTGTGTGTATTTCCTTACTACCGTCCATTTAGACAAATGTCATCTTTTACCCATTTTCTCTTTGCTTCTAGTACGCCGATTTAAGAGTTTCTTGGCAACAGACATGATTCCTATGCCCAGAATTCATTCCCTTTCATAAAAATTCCATAGGATTTTCGATCCATTAATTCACTTGTTTCGTCCATGATGAAGATAATATGAAAGTATCAATTTGGAATTGAAATATAAAGAGTAACCACTTTGTAAATAAAATTTGTCCAATTTTACAGAAAATATTTTTATTGCTTCCCAAAGTCAGTAGCTTAATGGATTACACAAAATTATTTACTGCAGTTTGAAATCACTGGACCTCTCCAATACGTCATCTGAATCAGCCATTATCCTAAAACTTACTCGTGGCGCCACTTACTTCTCAGTGGCGTCATGAATTGTGTTCATTTCTCATGCATTGTCATTGTTTGATGAATGGTGATCATGTCAAATGTAGGAATTATGGAAATGAAATGACTACTGTCGATATTACATGTTTTAGGTGAAAAGAATAGAAAAGAGGCGGAGAATGAGACAATATTAATAACTAATAGAACTCGGAAGAAAGGGTGCTACTTTAGCGTGTGAACTACAATATCACAGGTGTACGACTGCGTGTGATCTCCATGCCGAATGTGATATACAACAACATAATAGAAAAAAAAAGTCTTTACTATAGATCACTTTGAATGCTATCCATGTCTGGTGAAAAATGTAGTAACATTTGAAAATCACTGCTGACACCACAGTCGGAAGAAAGAGTTGAAAAAGAGAATCTACTGTATATATTCCGATTGCTAACTGCAATGCTCTTCAGTAGTACAAGGTGGGAGATGGATGCAATCTTAAATAGCAACCTCTTACAAAGGAAAAGGAACTAGGGAAGAAGTAAATATCACTACCCTCACTAGTGATCTGAGGATGACCAGAGGTCGGGTCAGGGGGTGGGGATACCTGTTAACATATTGTTTTGTAGTGAACAGTCTTGATAATATCAGAACTATTCACTACAAAAATTGTAAACGGGTACCCCCCCCCCCTTCCCTTGACCCGACCTCAGGTCACGAACGAGTGAGGGTAGTGATATTTACTTCTTCCCTAGTTCCTTTTCCTTTGTACGAGGTTGCTATTTAAGATTGCATCCTCCTCCCACCTTATATTACTGAAGGCTTCGGGTGATTTCGGCCGGTGATATATTATTCTTTTAATCATATATTTTCTTTTAATAATAAATAACGATAGCAGTCCTCCAAATGTTGCTATCATTATTTATTTATCATTGAAAGAAAATGTATTATTGAAAGAATTTTAAGAAATTACTAATATATCATTTCAAATAATATTTTTGCACATACTGTGTGAAAATGAAATGAAATTTATGAAACAAATTATCTAAATTGAAATTATACAACTTTCATGTGTGGACTAGGGTAAAAGGTGTTATTGTTGCACAAAAAGTTGCCTGACATTGATAACATAATATAACAAGGAGTCTAGGGTTTGGTTGTTCAAAAACTAATTCTGGCGTTAGTTTATCTTGATGTTAAATGCCATGGTAACGCTCTGTGTTACCATGATGTTTAATGTCAAGATAGATTTAACGCCAAGATAGTGCAATTTTTTTTAACAACCCAGTCCAGAAGTTCATCATTAGTGAGCATGCAGGAGGGGAGCGCATCGAATGTAGGATGTTTCGGCCACTGACGTTTCGGCCAGAACTATGCAGGATCGGACGTTTCGGCCAGTCCTCCAAATGTTGCTATTATTATTTACTTATTATTGAAAGAAAATATATTATTAAAAGAATTTTAAAAATTACTTATATATAATTTCAAGTAACAATATTTTTTGCACATACCGTGTGAAAACGAAATTAGATTTATGAAACAAATGATCTAAATTGAAATTATACAGTGCACCAAGCCTTCAAGCTTAAAAGGTTATTTTCGCTGGGCCGAAATCACCTGATCCCCTACTGAAAAACATTGCAGTTAGCAATCAGAATATATAGATTCCATTTTTCAACTCTTTCTTTTTCCCGTCTATCCATGTCTGTTTATCTACATGCCGAATGTGATCTAGAACAGCAAAAAATACATTTTGGACATTAGATCTCATAATTTTCCAACAAACAAAATCTAAATGATTGGACTGATGGACGTACGTATTTTAGCGTCCAGCCACGATCGTTCGGTATTCTGAGTATCGGTTCTATCTTCAGGATTAACATAGTTTCCCTAGGAGAAAACAAGCGGAGTATAGCTAATAAATAAAGAGTATAAATAATAAGGATAATAATATTACATATAATAAGTAATATATAACAGTAATATATAATATTAATAGCATATAGAAAGTCAGAAGAAAACTTATGATAACTGCCCAGCAACAAAGATTATTCACGTAGAGAACATACACGCAGGGGCTATACCCGTTGCACTGAGATCTGGCCGTTAGGGCGGAGCACTGGAAGTTCCCCTGTGGTGCCACATATAATTATTCTATAATTTTATTTTATTTTATAATTCTATTTTATAATGTTGCCTCATATGATTATATTATAATTTTTTGTCACACCACCACTGAGGTAAAAATCAAAGCAATGTTTTCTATACAAAGGTTTCGTTTCTTTAAGTCTAGATATGGCATATGTGCATGAGAGAGCGACGTTGCCGCTACATCTAATCTCTGGCCCCGCCCCCCTCATACTGCATTCAGAAAACATTGCATCCACATGCACGTTCTCGCCATGGATGCCCACATGTGGCAACACCGGGAAATCTCCTAGCCCCGCCTTATCGGTCATTTCTCCTTGCGCTGACTATAGATTCTTTCATAATAATACTAAATGGCCTATTTTAAACCCTATGCAGAACAAGTTATAGAAAACAAGGGCGTGGAGCATAGGATTTTTTTTTTTTTTTTTTCTCGCAATAGCGTCATACAGTGAGGGGAGGTTTTCATAATGTAGGAAGGCAACTGGGATGCACATGCTTACACACGTACACATACACTTATATATACACACATACAATACATGAGTTGCAGGTAACATATAGGACACTGGGTATTGTACATTCATTCAAAAGGGAAGTAAGATTGAGATGTCACGCAGGGCATCAGGTATTATGAGAACCCACCAAAGCGGGGGTAACGGACAAGTATTTCATCTAATCTATTTTGTGATAGGAGATGACGACAGATGACATCTAATGGTAGTCCCTGTGGTATTAGATGTCTTACAGTGGGGCACGCTAGGCAGTAGTGCTCGATGGGGTTGGCTAGTGGAGCGTGGCATAGGCGACATTCTGTGAATACAGGCTCGCCCTCCAACCCGGCGACCTGCCACGGTGGACGGGCCTAGCCGCAGTCGGGCTGAGACAACATTGTGGCGACGAACCATAAGTCCCCTGCGGCGGTACGTGTATTTGTGGCGGCATACGGATTCGTAGTGGGTGATGGTGACACTGAAGGGTCTCTCGGTGTCCCGTCGACGTTGCAGCGGAGCGGACCCCGTTGAGGTAACATGGCAGGGAGAGAGGTCGTTCATCACCACGACGGGGGAGTCTGCAGGCTTCCTTTGCTAGCTGGTCTACTTTGGTGTTATGGTGTAAACCTACATGAGATGGAATCCAAATAAATTTAATGCAGGGATTACGGATAGTCAGTAGGGATAGAAAGGAAAGGATTTGTTGTACAACAGAATTGTGAGTGGGATGAATAGCGGAGAGGGATTGCAGTGCAGGCTTAGAGTCACATATAATGACAGCATTAACTCCTCTTTGACAAACGAGACTGATAGCATCTAAGATGGTGTATAGTTCGCACAACGTGGAGCTGGAGTGATCTCTGAGTCGACGGCCGACCCAGCCCTCAGGAGGCGGTGGTAGGTCAGGTGAGAAGACTGCTCCTCCGGCTGCACCATCTGATTGTAGTGATCCGTCAGTGTAGGGACGATGCGGAGCAGTGATGAAGGATGTTACCTGGGTAACATGTTCCAAGGCCAGCTGTAGTTGTAGAGGTGGGGGGGGGTCACATTTTGTTGTAGGAGTGAAGCTAACCACAGGCGATGGTAGCGCCCACGGAGGAGGGCCTGGGGGTATGTCAGCTACTGGTACTTGTAAATCTAGGCTGCGAATGAAGGAGGAGATAGACTTCATAAGACGGCGACCGGGGGGCATGAGGGGGGGGGGGGCGGGCGGAGCGGGGCTGAGAGAAGCTCTGATCAGTGCTGTGAAGTGCGGTGAGAGGTGGGGGAAGTGTATACACTTAACTGTGAGGCAGGTGACGTTAGAATAAATCCTCTCAACCAGGGATGGAAGTCGTAATTCCTGTTGCATGTTGACAATTCTGGTAGTCATTGGGCAACCAAGAATGATTCTCATTGCTTTATTCTGAAAAATCTCCAGTGGCTCTAAAGCAGATCGAGGAAGTTGAATTAAGGCAGGGGAGAGGTAATCAACAACAGATCGTATAAAAGTAATATAGACAGTTCTGGCCACGGGGATGGAGATACCGGAAGAGTTGTTGGTGAGCCACTGGAGAGGCCGGAGCCGACGTTGGAGACGATCTAGCAGTTCACAAATTACGGGATGGGATTGACGCCGGGCAGGAAGAGTTTCTGAGATTCGTACTGGCACCAAGGTAGCAGTACTGGGAGCTTAGTGGGATGATGCAGTCTCCAATCATGAACTCTGGCAGCGTGGCAGGAGGGCGGTAGGAGAAAATTCTGCTCTTCTGTGGAGCAACAAGGCCACATTTAGGAGAAGCCTGGGAGAGAGAAGTAAGAAAGAGTTGTAGGTGTGTTGGGGAAGTAGAGTGAATACATAGATCATCTGCATAGCATGTAATTGTGACCTCAGGAATAGTGGGCAAAGACGTGAGGAGACGATGCATTAGTATATTGAAGAGAAATGGACTTAGTACCTGTGTGTGTTGGTCGAGGGCTAATAATACACACTGTAGGTTCTAGTCTCTCACTCAAGCACTGTTGCTAAGCACCTATGCATGCCTACCGGCATGCGAGTTGCCACATGTCGCCAGACGGGGATATCAATAACGCCCGCAGACTTTAGTCACGGGCGGACAATCTGAGTACCCCTCCTTGAGGAGTGCCGAGATGAAAATCCCATGAGGAGCTGTAGGCACCGCTGAAGAAGACACGGTAGGTTCGGTTACTCAGGTAGCCCTTAATCCATCGTAACAATTTACCCTTAATTCCAAAGTCAATTAATTGATCTAAAATAACGTCTCTGTTAGGTATATCAAATGCAGTTTTTAGATCTACAAATGCCACAACACTGTCACGGGAGAGGCGAGAATACAAGTCGACGAGGCAGTGATGGGTGCTGCGTTGGGGTAGAAACCCGTGGAGAAAGGCGATCTTGTAGTTGGTACATCAGTCGGGTGAGCAAGATTCTTTCCATTACTTTGCAGAAGCAGGATGTAATTTGCTGTGCCGGGGTTGGGTATGGGGATTATTGTACTCGTGGTCCAGGCATGTAGGATATATCCATCTCGTAGACACATATTGTAGAGGCGAAAGAGGGGGTTACCAGATACACGGTGCAGTAAACGTAGCACATTGTAGGTAATTCCATCATCCCCAGGGGACGTGGCTTTACCTCTCAAGAGAGCACGTCGTAGTTCATCTTCAGTGATCAGTATATTTTCTTCATCATCCTCTTGAGTCCACGAGCCAAAGCACTGGAGGAGAGGGCATCTTGGACGGGGGTAGGTAGGTTGGCAGGGTTAGACTGTTTTGACCACGTGTCGATGAGCTGTTCGGCAAAAACGGTGGGAGAATGATGACGGGCAGTAGCAGGAGTCTTCTTAATTACTGCGAACAAGGTGCCACATGGAGGTTATACTAGTTTGATTAATTCTGTCCGTGAATCTCTTCCAGGAGTCAGTACACATTCTAGGAGGGTTGTTAAATCGTCTCTGGATTGCTGGTATCGATGAAGTAGTTCAGGAGATGCGTTAGTTTGGAACATGAGTCCAACGCGTTCCGCTTCTTTCTGTGCGTCCTGAAGTCTGGTGTCTAGGTACCACGAGTGAGGAGGAGGGCGACGTTGGAGGTGGGGTCGTGATATGTAAAACCTGTAAAAGTCGTGGGTAGCGGAGACAAGGCTGGTGTATAACTGGTCAGGGGAGGAACAGTCTAAGGTAGGTAGTATGCAGGTCATGTATGAAATGTACGTCGGGCAGTATTTGGGGGGTATGGTAAGGCGTAGGCGTGTGATAGGGGGTGTAGGTATGGTAGGAAGAGAATAGTGGAAGAGAAGAGCAATATGGTCCGAGAATAATGTAGGTACTGAGGAGCACTGGATACGGGATGATACCAAGCCAGAGGTGAGGACGTGGTCCAGGGTGCCTCCTCGGGAGTGCGTGGCGCCACCTGTGTCCCAGAGGGTCAGATGATGTTGTCGGATGAAGGATAGCAGGTGAACACCAGGGTGGTTAGTGGTGCCAGGACGATCTCCCAATGCAGGATGTCGAGCATTGAAATCCCCTGCGTATATTATACCTTTTATCGTAGGTGGCGGAAGAGTGGTTGGACGATGGCGTGCGGGAGCAGAGTAGATATTGCAGAGCTATAGGATTCCGCCCCCAATTTCTATCTCGAAGAGTTGGAATGTTACGTCAGGGTCTGTAGAGGAGCGCAGAAGACGGTGTATCAGTGTATTGTGTATATATGTTAGAAGACCGTTTCGTATCGTATGAATATAGGGGATATATCCGGGAAGGGAGGGTGCCTGTGGTGCAGTGTTTGGCCTGTTTGGAAACGCCTCCTGGAGAAAAATTACACAAGGGTGATGTATCTGTACATATGCCTTCAATTGTGTGTATTTTTTTGTGGGTGATACCATTGATGTTCCATGAAAGGAGGTCTAGGTGAATGTTAGTTACGAACGTTGCGTTTGCTGGTAGGAGACCGGAGTGTGGAGGTGGATGGACGATTCGAGGAAGACTGGCTAGTACTGGGTTGTAACTTACAGAGTTTGTCGAGATGAGTTGCAATTGATTCCATTCTCTTGGCAAGCATGGAGATGGAGGAGACTAGGGTTTGTTGGGATTCCGCCATTGTGGAGAGTCTGGTGGCAGTAGTAGTTTGGGCCGAGACAAGGCTGTCAATCCTGGTGTCAATGGAGGCGAAGCGGTCTTCGAGTGCTGCACATCGCGCTTGAAGGGCTGCAACGGCCTTACGGAGGGCAGCGTCTTGCTGAGGGGGCGGGGAACAGAGAGGACAGTCCGGGGGATTGGAGGTGGTGGGGCTGAGGTGGGGCCACTGGTCTGGGTTTTGCGCCGAGTACAGCCGTGCCAGACGTTGACACCTGGCTGTAGACATCGGGGGGCACTTCCATTGTGATGGGTTCGGCTGTGGTGGAGGTTCAGAGGTGGAAGTAGTCGCAGATGGGGGCGGGGGCGCACTCCGGACGGGACATTCTCTGGATTCATAGGCGGCGGCACACCAGGCACACTTAGGGGAGGCGGAGCAGTACCTGGAAATGTGACCGATACCCCAGCACCTGAAGCACCAGGGTCGGTCGTCACGGAGTCTTTGGACTTGACACGGGGGGAGGAGAGGGAGGAAGTCAAAAGCAATGGTGTCTGGGGGTGTCTCAGGGAGGCTCCACACAATAACAATGCGGTTGATGGGGTTACTGTTCTGCATGAAGCGCCTGGCTGAGTGTACTCCTGGGAGCTGTAGGGCAAGCTTGTGATCCGCGTCAACGGGATAGCGAGTAAGCAGGTATTGGGGGGTACTTACGAGGTCTTTCGGGGGAGTCTTGAGGGAGAAGAGGCAGTGACATGAATTCATTTGTAGTAACTCGGTCCAGGATGTCTGTGCGTTGTCTTGATATATAGATGAATCGAGAGGTGAGTTCAGCCATCTTAACCTCGGCCGTATCCCGTTGCAGGTGGAAAGTCTTGGTGATGGTTGACAGCCAGCGGAGTTTAACTTCTGTGGATGGGTTCCCGCTAAAGGCCAACTTGACATATTTGTCTCGAGGAGCAAATGCTGGAAGGGCGGGTGGGGGCAACGGGAGTAGCACTATGATTAGGCAGGGCAGGGCGAGTAGCCTTATTACACTCACTTGAGGTTCCCTTGATTGTCTTGGCAGCAGGCGGTTGACATTCTCCTGCGGCGAAGGTAGAGGTGTCTTCGGCCCGCCGTTTGGTACTGGACAGCGATGTAGACTGGTAGGTATCATGCTGGGTGGTTGTTGGAGGGTGATGGGGAGTGGAGGTAGGACGAGGCAGGTCGGGCCAGTGGTTAACACTAATGTCGTCATCAGTGTCGGATATCATTAAGTCCTGCTCTAATCAGGACGCCGCTTCCGACCCCGAGTTTCCATCGAGGAAGGGAGGGCCTTGATAGGAAAGTAGGCTGATTTACTAACGCGCAGTAGTTTGTAGCACTGTAACACAACTTGAGATAGCCGGTAGGAGTCGTTAGCGACGAGCACTGGATTCAAGTAGTTGACGGCGATAGTTCCGCACTTTCAGGTGTAGGTCCGTACTCGACGAGAGCCAAGCACGGAATGTGAGTATAGGAATATGCAAAAACACTTGTCATTTGCTGGAACGGATTTGTATATTCTTAACGATACTTCTAGTGAAGCTTCTTTTTATTGTGTGTAAACAATCTAAAATAATGTATTTAACTTGTGTAAAGAAACATTTTATCTATTGGTAACAAATCACCGTAATTAGCCTTTTTACTGATACACTTCGGCCGAGATGAAAAATATCTGACGTAGAAATCATTGTTATGGCATCGAGGAAGCTTAGTGTTGAACCTGCTGTAGTACATTATTATTAGGACCGAACTGTGGTATTTAAGGAGTAAATTTCTTGTTAACAGTCTACACCTTTTATCATTCTGCATTAAATAATCTCATCATCTTTTTCAAAGAAATCACCCGTTGCTTTCAAAATAATTATCTCTATATGGTCTGTTTTATCGCTGCCTTTTCATTGATGAGCTCTAATTCATCCATTTTTATTTTTTATTTGCATTTTACATTACATCACTTGTTACTGTGATTTTTTCTGCTTAATCTCTAACGTTGGTGTCCACTTTTTCTTGGAGCTTCAAGTCTATTTTTAATGTCCAAATTAAATTATGTTATCCTTTACCTTGGTAAGGCGTAATTCCTTGAAGCCTAGTATTTTCCTCTCGGCTGTGGAATTTAATTTTGATGGGGAACATGTCAGTCCATAGTCACTTCCTACGTTGTACTTTATATGTAAAAGTAATATTGCTAACGCTGTTGGTTTTGTTTATCTGTTACGCACGGAAGGGAGGGATGGGAAGTAGGGGGTAGCTCATGTGTGAATAATATTTTGACACAGCCCGAAGGCATTTCTCCCCGTTTTCTCTTTTTCTGCATGGGGGGACGGAGAGGGTGTGTGTGGGGGGGGGGGGGGTTGCCGATTAAGTGAAGCTGCTTTGATGTGGATGTACTGTGTTTTACTACATTGCCCACTGTCCCAGGGCAGAGGGCGGGATACAAAAGATAACCGTCATCCACAAGGAGCTAAGTGAGAGGGAGGAAAGGGTGGAAGTGGGCGCGTGCCTTTGCCTCGGCCATCTTCCTTATGAGGGGATAGACGTTTTTGGAAGAAAGTGTTTTTGTTATTCTCACGATTTAGTCCTCTTAGAAAATAAACATGAACAAAATAGAAATAGAATAGCTTTTCACCTGATCCAGACTTCCCATAGTACTATTCACCTACCATGCTCATTTACGATTTAGCATTGAAGTCATCTGTTACCATTGTATTGTATATGTTTCTCTTTATTACTTGATTCAATTCATCCTAGAAAAACGCAATTTTATCGTTTGTGCTTTGTAAAGTTGGCTCATAATATTTTATTATTTGTTGTATATTTCACGTCGCCTACATCACATTTAATTTTATCTAACATAACACTAAATATTACTGTGTGTCCAGTAATCTTTCAAATGATAATACATACCAACAGCTACACTTTGAAGGGAGGTAAAAGGGCAATTAATGATAAATAAAATATACAAGACATTTTTCCTCGCGTTTGGATGATTCTTTCTGCGGACTTGCTCAGTCGCACAGTATCCCAGCCGATGTTCTCCAGTTTTTTCATCAGTCTTTCTAGCTTGTGGTCTTCTGAGAAGGTTCCTGCATTGTACATGTATATTCCCATCTTTAGGGTTTAAATGTCCAGGATCTGCTTGAGGAATGCTTGATCCCATTCAGTGGTACGTTGGCCGGAAACACAAGAGGCAAGATTATGAAGGTGATTGTGATCCAACATAAGCTGTTCGCCCCCCCCTCCCCCCCCCCAGATACGTGCCAGTAACGACCGTTGAGAGTTCGTTTTAGTAAAACCGACTTTGGTTACAACATTTTATTTAGGCAAATTTCCAAATATCAAATTATATTTCCGTCGTATGTAATATACCTAAGCTGAACGATAAACTAAGATTGTGAACCTATAAGAACGTTAGACATACTGTTGAAATGCTCTTTGAGGATACTAGATGTAAGCGAAGTGATATTTTAGTTATTCAAATGGAGGTTGGAGGTAGGATACGGGAGGGAAAATAGCCCAGTGTGATAGCCCCTTTAGCAATGGGTCCTATTACCGTGAGTCTGCGTGAGCTGATCTTTGTCTCGTTTTTCGTGCAAGACTTGATCCATATAGGTGACCCTGCAGATATTTTCGTCGAGCCTACCCACCGACGTTAATGTGGGGAAGTTAGAATTAATTATTGGTAGTTTTCCAATATGGCATTTCTTTCTAGGGTAATTACTCTTTGATAACATTGTAGCACTCTGGACATTTGTAGCTACCATGCTACTTGTTTTTTCTATTTCGTTTTGAATAGAAACTACTTCAGTTACCATCTCTTGTTTGCCTAATTCTCAGGTGTCAATTTGCGTGTTGAGTGAGAGGCTGAATGACGAACTAAGATAAGTTAAACCTATTCGAATGTTAGACACATTGTTGAAATGTTCTTACGGAAGATTAGAACATCGTAACCGAAGTTGTTTATACTCCAACGAAGTAGCAAAAACAAGTAGCATGTTACCCTAGTGTAGTTAACATCTCGTTTTACCTAACTTTTGTTTAGGACAGCTCGGATTGGTTTATATCTATATATAACGTCCACAGGTCACTTTAAAGCTGAATAAAATAGTTCGGCATTAGACAAAACACATTCCAAAGGCGACAGTAACCCTTGAGAGGTAACTTGAATGTCACCAGACGACATTAATCTGGTACGCCAGAAGCCTCGCTTTCTTGGATGCACTTGTTGGTAATGTCAGTATCTTACAGTAATCCTTACTAGAGCTTGGTTGTTCACAGTACTAGTACTAGCTTTGGAGTACCAGTACGTTCACTGGCTTCTCCCTTCCCACTTTTGTCCAACATACTACCCATCCATTGTCAGCGGCAAGCCCTGGAAATGTCGGCACGTATAGGGTTTCCCAGCCCCTCTTCCGTCCTCCCTCCTCCTTTTAAATGCGGCCAGGACTACGTATATGCAAAGTTTTCCCACTACGTAGCGTGTACGTTCCAGTGTGGAGTGCATGGTTTTATCCCAGGTTGCTCTCGCATTGACCAAGCCCCTGTGGCGCAATCGGTTAGCGCACGGTACTTATAGACAGTGGTCGCTGCTAAGCCATGCCGGGGTTGTGAGTTCGAGCCTCACCAGGGGCAGCAGTTTTAAAATGTCACCACAGTCGTTGGTGAAACTGTTGTGTCGATAATGTAGCAAGCAAACCAGGTATGCTAAGGTATCATCGTTTGGTACTGTAGTATCGATTGCTGCTGAGGCGGAAGCGGTCTAAGGGCAGTCCGCCATGACCGCGGACTAGCAGACATGCCGTCCTGAACTGCATGTGCAACGGCTGTAGCAAGACGTACACTAGCCAGAAATATCGCAGTAAATCAGACCTTGGTTCAGAATGTTGCTTATGCAGTTGATTTTTTAAAAGTGAATCGGAAATGTGCAAAATTGTTGAATAAGTGTTAAAACACGCCCGTACATTGTAAGCTGTTGTTTCTGCATGTGTCTCGACAGTAAGGTATGTTTGATGTCAGGCAGCTAAGTCTGACGTGTTGTATGAAAGGAGAGAAGGTTAGCACTCCCCTTGATAAGGATGGACAACACACATACTGTCAAGGCACTGTCGCTGAGCGGCACCTGACAAACTTTTCAAAAGGGTCCGCATACAGGCTTTGCAACATATACGTGTACTTACCCACCTAACAAAATAGTAGTTTTCAATCTAGTACAAATTTAATACAAATCCGGAGCCGCTTCCAAGGCCAAGGTTCGAAGCCAGCAGTTGTCGCACTGTTCAGAGGTGGCGCTGTCTTGTGGTAATGTTGATTTATCGTGACTGCTGTCACACGACACATGCACACGACACCAAGTATTTGAACTTGTCTCAATTAATTTGTTTGATAGTGGATACATATTTTACACCGCCAGCCGACGAGTGCAGAAAATAAATTCCTTACAACCTGAAGGGTTTAGAATATTATGTGTGCTTGGTAGCGTTAAACAGGTTTACTATAACAGTGTCCATAATTATACATCGGAAGTTAAAAGTGATGTGTGATAATGTAGATCGTTTATTATCAGCCAGGTCAGTATTCAGCAATGATTTGAGAGAAAATGAACCTGGAATCGTATATTAAAACGCAGTTAACATATTATATAACTTGTACCCGGTAAGATCACATTTCGACTTGGAAATAATAAATTAACTGTCAAAGCTGTTAATAAATAGTTTTAAAATTAACTTTTAAAGTTGGAAGTCCTTCGCTGAATTACTGCAAGTGAACAAAATGGCAACGTACATTCGACAACATCATCGGCATGTTCAAGAAATAGTTGTTTTTTTTTTTTTTTTTTTTTTTGGGGGGGGGGTGCAGTTTGGATATGGTAGGCACCGAGTAGACAGCTGTGGAATAATTGTGACGTATGTGATGAGATATGCCTTATATAAGCAAACAGATTAAGGCCATTTATAGTGTTTAGTGGAACCAAATTATTATATTTAATTGGGAAGTGGTAAACAGAACAAGCAGTAGGAATGTGGTAGAAAAGATAAAAAGGGTTGAGGTGGTGATGGAACAAAAAATATAATTGTAATAACGTGACATTGAGAGAAGTTGAGGCCGAGGCAGTATCTAAGAATTATAACCAAATAGAAAGAAGTGATTTTGTAGTAGCTTATACCCCTCTAAATATGAGGTCATGGAATAAAAAAATATATATTAAATAAAAAAATTGCTATACTGCTTCTGACCCAGGGGAGTGGACAGGATGCAGGGATGACCCGTCATCCAGGAGGTGCCAAGATAAGAGGGAGGGTGAAGGGGAGGGGAATATATAGGAAATGGAATTGGTGGGAGTGGTTTCTATGCCTTTTTCTTTTTGGCTACCCCCCGTGTAAGGGGGGAAAAGCCTTTGGTATATGTATGTATGTAACAAAAATGTCCAGACATTTTTTTTTTTCCATCTCGGGCTGATTAATTATTGAAGAAAGTCACAATACAACCCTGGCTGAATGACTTCAATTGGGAAGTGAATTGGGAGGAGAGGAAAGGAAGTGAAAGTGAAGAGGAGATCGCATAAATACGAGATATGTGTTGCGACTTACAAGAGGACCTGTAATTGGTTATATACTAAATATACTCAGCAGAAAAAAGTAAGTGACCGTGCATCGCTAGAAGCGCAATTGAAAGCTATATATATATATATATATAGATATAGATATATAGATATATATATGTGTATATATATAATATATATATATATATATGAAAAACTAAAGACAGAATTTACAATTTTGGGAAAAGTTTATTATTGTGTGTGTGTGTGTGTGTGTGTGCGTGTGCAAAATAACCACAGGAGAAGAGAAACTTGTAGACAGTACTTCTGTATATTACATTTAAAGGCAGAAGAGAATGTCCATTGAGCAAGGGAGAAGGCAGGAGATAAGGATGAGTGGAGAATAGGTGTGTATAGATGATACTGTGATGTAAGGAAGGGAAGGGTCCGAGGAGATGGGTAGGGAATGGTTGTGTGAATCATATTTTTACGCAGCCCGAAAGGATTTCTACCCTCCCCCCCCCTTTTTTTTCTGCATGAGGGGACGGAGAGTGTGCGTGTGTGGGGGGGGGGCGGTCGCCGATGAAGTGAAGCAGCCTTGCTGTGGATGTACTGTGTTTTGCTGCATCACTTCTGACCCAGAGCAGTGGACGGCATACAAGTTTGAACCGTCATCCATGAGGAGCTAAGATGAGAGGGAGGTAAGGGGTGGAGGGGAGTGGAATGGGTAGGAGTAGGTACGTGCCTTTTGACTTGGCTACCTCTCATGTAATGGTGGAAAAGTCTTTGGTATATATATATTTAAATAAACTCACGAATTTAAGAAAAATTAAATCTTCCTAAAATATTATCTTGGTCTGGGAAATGTGTGGCAAATTGTAGTGGAAAAATCCGAGATTTAATTTTTTGTAGAAAAGACGAAAACGTTAAGGTGGGGGGTGCCGGTTTAGTATGTGGCTTACCTTATTGAAACTGGTTTACTATGTGGCCTACCCTATTTGAATGTGTCCTACCTCAGGAAAAAAAAAATAAAACAACAATACTTTAAAATGTTTTCATTTAAACCTAACTTAACCTGACCTGCAGTGCTGGGTGCGTTCCTCGGTGCGCTGAATAGGTAGGCCACATACTATACCAGACAAAAAAAAAAATTATAGGCCACATACTAAACCGGCACCGGTGGGGGTTGTGGTGGTGGTGGTGGGGGGGTGTAAATACGGGAAAGAAAAACGCTCCAACAATGGAGTAGAAGTGAACGCATGAGAATCCGAAGAGAGGGAAAAAGGAACATTGAAAGAAATGTAATCGATAAATGCAAAAACGAAGATTATTTTTATTTATTTGTTTTTGTTTATATATATATATATATATATATATACATATATATATATATATATATACATATACATATATATATATATATATATATATTATGGTGTCGGTTAACCCGGAACATGGAAAGAATCGCCAAGATGTGATGTCCTAATCTTCATTTACTTCATCTTTCCATGCATGTGCATGTATAAGTTGAATGCAGTTAGTGTGGTGGTAGCTTTAAGGCGTTTTCACATTTGCGTAATTTTTCTTCCAATCTCCAATTAATCGGCGGTACCACCCACCTCCTGAGTTTCATCCGCCGTAAAATAATTATGTTTTTTTTTTTTTTTTTTTTTTTCAACAAAAGTACATAGAATGTCATTTGATATGCTGGAGGGTAATTATTTTACTCCAGCATATCAGGTTTTTTCCCGAAAGCTGTTTGCAGCAAATCTGCTCTAACAGTTGGAGGAAAAATAGCCCAGTGTGCTAACGCTTGTAGTGATATTTCAATTGGCCCAAAGTTACAGTTTATTTTTGTATGATAGGAGACAAATTTTCATTTAAAAACTAATGTTCATCACTTTTAAGTTCTGCTGTTCCTAGTTTACGCTGTACTACTCACGTATCTCCTTTACCACCCCTAAAGCCGGGTCCACACTTGTTGCATTTCCACGTATCGTATCATCTTTGCGTACCACCTAGTGATACGATACGGTGCAACAGGGTATTGTACCCATTTGTTGCGTATCCGTATACAGCAGGCGGATACGCAACAAGTGGGTACAATACCCTGTTGCACCGTATCGTATCACTAGGTGTTACGCAAAGATAATACGATACGAGGAAATGCAACAAGTGTGGACCCGGCCAAGGTCTAAATATTCTTAGATCTTGGACCCGGCAGTCTCGTTTCACACGATCGACTTGCCGCGCGCCGTCAACGACACGACGTCATTCTCGTGAATAACTATGGTTGTCTATGGACACTTTCATACGTGGTCGTGACACCAATGGGTATTTGAGAGCACGTCGTGTCGTGGATGGAGCACGGCGTAAAAGTCGATACATGTGAAATGAGCCCAAGACTTTCTCTTGCGACATCATCTTCTATCTAAACATTTTCGCCTGAAGACTACAAATAAAACTATAAGCCACCGGAATCAGAAAAAAAAATAATTTCATGTATTTGACATCAATTAAAATGTAGTATCGGGAAACATGTTAAAAGATAATATATATTTTTAAGACAAGAGCATCGCAGTTATTTCCTGAAATAGAAAAAAATTTAGCATCACTTCATACGATGGAAAAACATCATTTCCTTCAAAATTAATCGTAATTATAGTTTACCGAAAAGTGCCCCATAAATTGGAGTTTGGCTGTTTTTAGATCCGTTGAAATATGCCAGCTAGTGAATTTGGGAGTAAATAAGCCATTTTTAACTGTTGTCCTTCAATTACAAGTTGATTCGTAGTTTTTGAGACTTACCAGTTTCTTAGGTTTGATTACATTGCATATTTCTTAGATTTTGAGCGTCAGAAAGGGTAGTGTCGGAGGGGAGGAAAGTACCTGTGGCGTATTTTTTTTTGTCATTATGGCTGAATGTGGCCCATTATTATTATTCATAGGACTGAAACTACTGGATAGGGGATACACTGTAGTATTTGTACATTTTACCAGTCTCCATCCATCCACAGTTTTGTCCTCAGATTATCTAATGCTTGTCAATTAATTCTGAAGTGAATTCGTGGCCATTGTATGGTCTTGAGCATAATGATAAGTGTAAAAAAAAAAAAAAAAAAACTGGGAACCAGGACGATTATTAGCTACCTCAAAGTCCGTTAGCCATCAGACCACTCATCTGTCGTACCTGCTTCGGCGGTACATATACTAAAATTGGAACGATACAGAGAAGATTAGCATGGCCCCTGCGCAAGGATGACACGCAAAATCGTGAAGCGTTCCACATTTTTGGTCGCAAATAAATTCCCTTCATTCTATAAGAAAAGAAAAGCATAAACTTCAGTGTTATGAGGATAAAATTGTGTTTTTCGACCATACTAAGCGCTTGCATCAGCGATACAACGGTGATGCAGTTCGAAACCCACAATTGAAAACGACCTTCGACGAAAAATTTGTAATTTCAAGTGAATGTGTGTAGGCATTTGAAATCATATCGTTAACATATAAAGCGGTCTAGTATTCCAGAACATTGTTCAAGTTCTATTACATTAGAAAATAAATGGAAGAACTTGTAAGGATGTCTATATTTAGTGCAACATATGTACAAACTCACTAGCGCCATCTAGCGAGCAAAGGGTGAACTTGTCTCAGAATGCCGCCCGACTTTAGTTTATATTGATCAATATCTTCATGTGTATGTTTTAAAAAACTTTAGCGCCAGCCTACTATTTGAAACCAGAAACAAATACGAATACCTAGACGAATTATTATTGACCTCCCTCGATCTACTCGCCCCTTAATACGCACTAGTTGAACCTTCATAAATAACAAGTATTGTGTGCAACAAATCTGACAATATGCAACGAGTGACAATAATGTCACTATGCATTCCCCAGATGTCTCAAGAATACAACGATTTTAATATGTACTGTATCCTTCACAAAGCATAATTTAAATTTCTTTACAAAGATTTTTTGGATGTGAAATGTTTTTTTGCAAATACCTACGCAACCATGAATCTATTGACTGCCAATGAAACTTTTTGTTCTGGTCAAAATGAGTCAGATCCAGCATATACTTGTATATATCTGAGCATTGCATATTCACGTTCCTAACATATATTACAAGAGAAGAAGTTAGAATGAAGACGAATCATCGTACACATACACCAAATGTACTATTGTGTTACCGCAAATATTTATATAAAACAAAAATTTTATGTTATTTGTTAAGTAGGCAACGTCAGCATCGTAAAATTGTCATATTTGCCACCCATTCATACACTCGACTTATAGGATGAATTACATATTAGTGGTCCAGAGGTAAGTGAAAAACGCATAAATGCCAGGCAATACCCCTGAATCCACCGCTGAAAGTGGGCGGAATGAAAATGGTCATGACGGTATTCACGGTTTCCCGAGCCATAATATTCCGCCGGGGTCCGTGGCGTGACCCTGTAATCCGGCTACTCGGAGGCTTGAGCCCGTGGACGGCTTGAGGCGGGGACCACTGTTGCGGGACTCCCCATGTGGACTGGGCGTCCGCACTAAGTTGGGCATCAATATGGTCGCCCTGGGGGAGCTCAGGGCGCCC